>NC_140949.1:53338895-53541395 GCF_014529385.1 Adiantum capillus-veneris | reverse complement strand
TCTCTCTCTCTCTCTCTCTCTCTCTCTCTCTCTCTCTCTCTCTCTCTCTCTCTCTCTCTCTCTCTCTCTCTCTCTCTCTCTCTCTCTCTCTCTCTCTCTGCTCATATATTAGCACGTTCCGACAGTAGTGAAGGAGTACGAGCGGAAGTGCGACGCGAGAGAGAGTGCGAGAAGAAGAGCATGATGATATGGTGAACTCGCTCTACTGTAATGTGTAGAGCATAGTGAGTTCTTATTAGGTTTTTACAAAAGAATATGTGTACATACCTAGCGGCCCGCCCACTTACCTGGGCGACCACATTGGGCTTTATACCCCAACAACCTCCCACTTAAAGTCCAATGTGGTACTTTAAGTGTGAGAGAAGCTACTATACAAGCTAATATACAAGAGATGTAGAGAAGTGATGTACTACCCTACACCTAACTGCTTGCGAAAATGCGCAAAGCTCTCTGAGGGAAGTCCTTTTGTAAGTAGATCAGCAGGATTTTCTGTGGTGTGAACTTTGACAAGCTGAAGTTTCTTATCCTCGAGCATTTCCCTGATGAAACGATACTTCACATCCACATGCTTTGTCTTTGAGTGATAAACTGGATTGCGAGCCAATTGTATAGCACTTTGACTATCACAATATAACACAGGCATCTCTTCTTTGATTCCCAAATCTATTACTAGTCGATTAAGCCAAATTGATTCTTTGCATGCCTCTAATGCTGCAACATATTCAGCCTCTGTAGTAGACTGAGTAACACAATCTTGTAATCTAGAACGCCATGATACTGCTCCACCAGCCAATGTAAAGACATACCCTGACGTAGACCTTCGGTTGTCTAAGTCACCTGGATAATCTGAGCCTGTAAAATCCTTTACACTTAGCTCCTGACTCCCATAGCATATACGCATACTCTTTGTAGCTTTCAGGTATCTCAATATTCCTTTCACTGCCTCCCAATGTTTCTTGCCTGGGTTTGACATGTATCGACTTACTACTCCCACTGCAAATGCAATGTCTGGGCGAGTAGCAATCATTGCATACATCAAACTACCCACTGCAGACGCATATGGAATCTTATCCATTTCAGCCTTTTCTTCCTCAGACACAGGACAATCTTGTTTGCTAAGTTTCACATATGGTGGCAATGGAACACTCAGTGCCTTTCCCTTCTCCATATTGAAACGTTGCAAAACCTTGTCAATATACTTTGTTTGAGATAACCAAATCAACTTCTTTGATCTGTCTCTCTCAATACGCATACCAAGTATATGACTTGCCTCACCCATGTCTTTCATGTCAAACGATTTTGCCATCTTTGACTTCAAAGCTGAAATTTCTTCCAAGTGCTTGCCAGCAATCAACATGTCATCCACATACAAAATAAGGATCAGCCAACTGCCATCCTTAGCCTTCTTTGTATATAGACAGTGATCGAACTCACTACGTTTGTAGCCTTGAGAAAGCATAAACTTGTGGAATTTATGGTACCATGCCCTCGGTGATTGTTTTAAGCCATAAAGACTCTTTAACAACTGGCATACCCAATCTTCCTTGCCTTTCTCAACAAACCCTACTGGCTGCTGCATGTAAATTTCCACATCTAAATCACCATGCAAGAACGTTGTCTTGACATCCATTTGGTGCAACACCAAATCTAATATGGCAACCAATGCAAGAAAGCATCTCAATGTAGTCATCTTGACCACCGGAGAGAAGACTTCATCAAAGTCAATGCCTTGTTCTTGCTTAAAGCCCTTGGCAACAAGCCTTGCTTTGTACTTTGGCTGACTATCATGAGCGGTGATCTTATACCTGTAAACCCATTTACAAGGTAGAGCCTTTTTGCCCTGTGGTAATTTATCTAGCTTCCATGTCTTGTTTTTATGCAGAGCTGTCATCTCTGACTGCATGGCCAATTGCCAATTCCCGGAGTCCTTCATTTGCACTGCTTCCTTGTAACATGAAGGCTCATTGCAATCAGTCAACATGACATAGTTCATAGATGGAACAAACCTATCAGGAGGTCGCGTGACACGTCCAGATCTACGCACAATAGGTGGCTCAGGCTGAGCCACAACCTGTGGTTCCACTCTATCCTGTCCTTGCTCCTCTTGAGCCCTGACATTTTGTCTTGCACGTGCAGGTCCATCTTCTTGGAAGACAACTCTTCTAATCTCCTCAACCCTCTCTGGTTTAGAATGATATTTGGATTCATTAAAGTGAACATCATTGCTGCGGACAACCTTTCTGGATTCGGGATCCCAAAGTCTGTACCCCATCTCACCAGAATTACCATAGCCTAGAAAGATGCACTTTCTACTCTTTGGCTCAAGTTTGTTCCTAAATTCCTTTGGAACGTGAGTATATGCCTCACAGCCAAAGACTCTGAGATGCTTGTATGAGGGCATTTTGCCTGACCATACCATCTCTGGCACTGAATCTTTCTGCAAAACCTTGCTAGGAGATCTATTTACAAGATGAACAGCTGTTGATACAGCTTCAGCCCAAAACCCATTTGGCAGCTGTGCATTAGACAACATACTTCTGACCTTCTCTTGTATGGTCCTATTCATCCTCTCAGCAACACCATTTTGAGGAGGATTGTAAGGAGCAGTAAGTTCACGTTTTATACCTTTTGACTCACAAAAGTCCTGAAAGGCCTTTGAAACATACTCTCCACCATTGTCAGTGCGTAAGCATTTAAGCTTCTTGCCACTCTGATTCTCCACAAGTGTCACAAACGTTTTGAAAACACTCAACGCTTCATCCTTGTGCTTGAGAAAGTAAACCCATACTTTCCTCGAGTGATCATCTATAAATGTCATAAAGTAAGAAGCTCCCCCTAGAGATAGGTTAGGCATAGGTCCACACAAATCACTATGAACAAGTGCCAACTGTGTATCTCTTCTACCTCTTCTATGCTTATGTGGATGCTGTGTTTGCTTACCATACATACAATGTTCACAGAATTCAAAATCATTAAATGAAAAGCCAGGCAAATAACCAGAACGAGACAAGATTTCCATTCCCTTCTTGGACATATGTCCTAACCGGCTATGCCACAAAGAAACGTTCGGCTGCTCGGTTACATTGATTACATTTTTAGAGACATTTGATACATAAATCATGTAAAGTCCTCCAGACTTTACTCCATGTGCTACTGTCATAGAACCCTTGGATATCTTCCACATGTTCTGTCCAAAAGTGGTGACGTAGCCAGCATCATCAAGTAAACATGTGCTGATCAAGATCTTTGTAATTGCGGGAACATGTCTCACATTCTTCAGCGTGAAAGAAGAGCCATTCTGAAACTTCAATTGAACATCTCCAACACCTAAGATCTCACATGTATGCCCATTGCCTAGCCGAACATGATCTTTAGTGGTCACATAAGAGGTAAACCACTCCTTGTTTGGAGACACATGAAGTGATGCCCCTGAGTCTATAATCCAGTCACTCAGTGCATTTCCATCATATGCTGTAAGAAGAGCTGAGTCCATTGTATTCTTCAAGAAGTAGATGTCTCCTGACCCTAGACTGTCATCCTCTGCAACAGTGTTTGTCACATTTATTTCTTGAATCTTCACTGAGGACTTGTTCTTCTCACTATGGTCTTCAGCTTTCTCTTTGCCTTTTTCTGCTTTCCATTCTCTGCAGTCTCTTTTCATGTGACCCTTCTTGCCACAATGGTAGCATTCTATGTCACTCTTGCCTTTAGCACTGCAGGACTTGCTACGAGGCTGATTCCTCTTTCCACCTTTGTACTTTTCTTTGGTCCTTCCCCTGACAACTAAGGCTGTTCCTTTGCCTTTGTCCATTGTCTTTCTATTGGTTTCTTCAGTAAGCAAACTTCCTTCTACACCTGCTATGTTCAAACCATCTGGAGGTGCAGAATTACTCAAAGCTGTGCGAAAAGTGTCCCAACTTTCCGGCAATGTGATCAACAGGAACATAGCTCTAACAAGTTCATCAAACTTGACACCTTGAGCTGACAAGTGAGTGTAGATTGTGTTGAATTCATTCAGATGATTGGACATAGGTGTCCCTTCTTTCATCTTCAAGTCAACAAGCTTCTTAAGCCAGTATACCTGTGAAGCTGCACTCTGCTTCTCATAAAGATCACTCAGCTTTAACCATGCTTGATAAGCCGACATCTCGTCTGCTACATTGAAGTAAACGCTTTCTGCCAAAGTCAGCATAATGGTAGAAAGTGCCAATTCATCCATTTCACTCCATTCATCTTCGTCCATATCTTCTGGTTTTATCCCCTTGAGCTTTATAGGTTTTATCTGCTTCTTTTGTACCAACACGTGCCAAATCTGCTTCTTCCACAATGGGAAATTGGTTCCATCCAGCTTCTTGATATTGTAAAGAGCAGTGTCCTGTGATCCAGCCATAGCTACGCTTCACAATAGTTTACTTTCCTAGGAAAAATTCGGCAGAGTTTCCCCTGTAAACTGACCTCTGAACCAATATCAACCTGTCAAATGAACCAAGAAAGCTTCAGATTCTGCATAAATTTCGGCAGAGTCTCCTTTGCAAAATGGCTCCGGTGTACTCAAAAAACAGACCAAAAAAAAGCTCAAAAAACACTGTCTCTCTGACACTGTAAGCTGCGGGTAAACCTGTCCTGCACTTGTACTGTCTCTGATTGTCCTGTCACTGTCCTGTAAGCATAGACTGCAACAATGCCTCAACGGCACTAAAGCAAAGATGCAATCCCAACTGTCTAACTCACAGTCAATACATCCTAGCTGCCTATCTAAGGGTGGTCGAGGGATCGCTCCAAGACCTGTATCACTGAAAGGATCTCAACATTCGAGCATCCCCCAGCTCAATAAAACCTCACTCGACCCTCAACAAAGGCTGCAGTAAATCTGACAGTACATAGACTTCCCACAAAGTCATACATCCACAGCTTTCCCACTGTATGCTGTAACCGCTGCGTCGGTTGTTTGCTGCGTGACTCACAGCCAGCAAACCCTCAACAGACATACATCATCTCTGACAATACATCCCATGTGGAAGTACTTGCAATGTCGGGATGAAATCTGGAATATCAAGCAGCAAACACAAGCTACCTGATGAACTAGTGGATGTCGCCTACAGTCTGTGTGTAGATGCGCCCGTGTCGTATGTGACACGCCTCCAAGAACTGTGAGCCGTCCTTCGATGTGTAGACAGCCACAAATCAACACTCTGGGAGTGTCGATATCCTCAGCACCTGCAGTCGTAGGCCGAAAACCCCAAATTTGCAGAGTCGGATCTGCACCCGCTGAGACCACGTAGTCGAAAATGGCCTGCGCAGACCTTTCTCGAAGCCGAACGGTGGTCGAGATGACCTCAGAATGAAATTCTGAGAACATAGAATCCTTCGGGCCTGCCCACAGGATTTGGGGCCGTGTCTTCGCCTGTCGAATTTCACTTCAATCTGAGCTAGTGACTCTAGCCTCCTGCAGTGCTGCCCCGAGCCTCGATCTGAGCTCTGATACCAGTTGAAGGAGTACGAGCGGAAGTGCGACGCGAGAGAGAGAGTGCGAGAAGAAGAGCACGACGATATGGTGAACTCGCTCTACTGTAATGTGTAGAGCATAGTGAGTTCTTATTAGGTTTTTACAAAAGAATATGTGTACATACCTGGCGGCCCGCCCACTTACCTGGGCGACCACATTGGGCTTTATACCCCAACAAGTAGTCCATCTTTCAACCCCCACCAGGAATCATAACCTTGCTCTCTCATCTTCTAGTAAGTTTTTCTTATTGTACTGATCTGATTTTTGACATTATATGTTTGCATCGATGTTTTCATGCAAGGGTTTTTAAGGAAATCTAAGATACAATTTACTTGGTGTATGAAAACTCTTTCCTAAATTGCATGTTTGCATGCAGCTGTTTTAAGGGAAGTCCAAACCTGCAATGCCCTTTTCGCTTATTAAAACCCTATGGTGATTCTAAAGTTTGCATGCAATGGTTTGAAGAGAATTTGAGCATGTGATGTTGTTGCTATCCTATGGAAACTGTGTGCTAAATAGTTTGCTGGCTTGCTAACTATTGATTCTAGGCCAAAACTTGCAAAATCGCCACAAGGAGCTTGACTTTCATCTTCTTGAGTTGCTATCCTCTTCATGAAACACCTCAGGCTACCATGGGTTTTCTTCCCTACTCAAATCAAAGAATTAAAGGCAGTCAATGAGCTAAATTGGTACACATCAACACTCATACATGTGTGTGTGTGTGTGTGTGTGTGTGTGTGTGTGTGTGTGTGTGTGTGTGTGTGTGTGTGTGTGTGTGTGTGTGCACGCGCACGCGTGTGTGTCTGTGTAGTTGTTTTATATTAAATACATATACACCAACGAACATGACGTTCAATAAACGACTGGCTTTAGATGACTAGGCAAGGATTTGTACAGAAACAGCTCAGTCTTTGATCCATAATTGTACATCATAATAAGAATGAGGTATCATTCCAAATGATTTTATACAAAAGTATCAAAACTATCCCAGTTGAATCATCAAGGGTGTTCAAAGTCGGACTGCAGCATGCTAAACCTTTTTAAGTCAAGATAGAATTCTCACCAGCATCCATTTAGTCAAAACAACAGATATGTTAGACTTGGCTATGTATGGAAGGCTTCAAAGAACCTATCAGTTGTTATCCATGCCAAACTTAAAAATTATTAGACTAGCTACTGTCCTACATATTAAAGTAGTTTCAAAATCTCAAGTTTTTTCTACATCATAAGTAATCCTGCCAGAATTGCCCCATATGGTCTTAAAATTTTCTTTTTATAATAACCATTTACAGTTTTTTTTTTTAATCCACTCATCCATAAGTTAAAAAATTATATGCACTGCTTTGTTTTGTAGCTACAAAAAAATTGTATGGACCAAAACTTGTATGAAATGCTTTGTTTTGTAACTACATCCTAATATATACACGGAATTCGAGCCCTTCAAATAGTACAACGCAGCTAACCATAGTAGAACTCAATGGCCAGAATCTTATAGAAATCTCAAATTACCCAAATGTTTCAACACAACCGAGGTTGGTATTGAAGCTTTAGTTAAAGCAAGCTCACAAATCACATCTGTTAGGGTGTGCAAGCCCTATATAGGTTTATCAAAAAATCCATCTTTCCCACAATATGGCAAAAAGTTGTAGTAGCAAAATCCCAAAACTTCAACCATCGAAGTAGAAGATACATTCGGCTCAGCAACCAAAAAGGAGACTAAGATTATTGGATCAGAGTCAAATCCTTTAAAAAACCAAAATATGGCAGTAAGAACCAGTGTTTAACTTAAAGTGGAGAATATATATGTATACATAAGGTTACCAATCAAAGCTAGATCATTGACCATACAAAGCAGAGAATTTAGTCATATACAGGATCTCATATCTCCTAGGATTCAGCCAAGATCAAGCACTACTATATAGTAGATCTTGCCAAACCTTTTAATGAAAATACCCAGTATTACCAGCAGATACAGGTTTAGGTGTAGTTTTTAAAAAAATTATCTTCCTCACCAGCAGACCCTAACCAAACATAACCAGGTCATAAGGATAGAATCCAGTCCCAGCAAGACCATACTAGCAACAGCTAGAGACCATGGTCAAAAGTCCAGCTATAAACCAAACCTCCAATCAAGACATCAGCCAACAGGAATTACCAGCCATTGAAATTAAAGTACAGTTCAAATCACCATGAGCCACTATCATGCCTTGAGACTCTCTAAATATCAAGCCCCAGCTAGGGAGAGTAATCTTCATGTCTGAAGTAGGTCCACTTGAATATGTATGTATGTAAAAGGATACCAGCAACTCATGGTAGTATCACACCTAAGAGCTTGAAAGGTTAGCATGTATATGTAACCGTATGGTTACCTAAGAACAAAATTTAAGCAAAACTCAAACATTCATCCAGTAATTAGCAACAGGTTGAAGGTCACACTATTTGTAAGTCAAAGAAAACAGGTTCCCCCATATGACAACACCATAACTTAATCAGGTAATAAAAAACCACATCAGTAACCACATGCCGGCCAAAATCTCTCGTTATGCCAAATCTCAGGTAGTAAAGCATCAAAACTAGATCAATAACCATATGCCGGTCAGAAGCTAGTGCTAGAATCTCCCATCGTTTATTCCATATAATATAAGCACAAGGTCTTGACTAGCTTAAATCACTATATCAACATTCAACTTGTCTCAAAAAGGTCTCCAACTCGGTAAAGAGAATAGGGCCAAAGTTCAGCTTTATTAGACAAAAGACCAGCATTAGGAACCCTTCTCACCATTTTTTGTGCCCAAGTTTTCCCATTATAGGCATGTAACAAATTCAAAGTTTGATAAGAGCTAGAATGTAAGATTTTTTCAAATATCCCTGCAACACCGGAATATAACAAGTATTTCAAGTTACCAACAATTAACATTAGTAAAAACCAGTTAGAACAGAAGCCAATCCGGTTAAATGTCAATGTGGTAGAATGCACAGCACACACTTTTGATGGTAAATAAAGAAAACCATTGAAGCAGAAGAAATCCCAATAATTATTAAAGTAGCACGGGAGGTAGACCATTGCAAAGCCAAGCATCTTTCCGACCTCTCTCACTCATTCTTCCCCTACACCAAGTCTAAGTGAGGGAGGAGTAAAATCCCTCACCTTACATAGTGGAAGAGGAAGAGGCACGAGAAAACCACCAAAAGTCCTCAGTTATGGAGGTGCCTCAACCGCCTAGCACAGGAACTTCTCAATAGTAGGGTAGGAGGATTTAGTGCTTAGAATTGTACCAAGCAATGGATGGCCCAAATTCCGTGCCAAGCCACCCACCATCAAGCTAGGTTATCAGAACGAGATGTGTTCATCATGATCCACCATGAGTGAAAGGGGAAGAGACCCGTTGCAACAAAGTGCATTAACCCCGTTTTGGAGAGTGCAATCGCTTTATGCCAGAAGGGAAGGAAACTAATTGTTTTCCATTATGGGTTAAATGCTTAAGGGATTGCTCCCACTGAGCCTATCTTCAAAAAATTGGTCCACACTAAACCATGCTAAGCAAGATAGCATTGTAAGTAATAATCAGTACCACATATCCAATCAGAATTACCCTATGAGGTAATTACAAGGTTTAATCTCAAGCGGGACACCTTCATGCTCAATGTAAACTTTTCATAATCTGAAGTAATTATGTTTGCTAGAAGTGTATGAGTATGTGTGTGTTAAGTTGGGTGAAGCTTTAGCTGCATAAATAGTTCAAGTAGCAATACTATTAGGTTGAGTATAGTTGTAAGTGTAGCTTAGAAACAGCTAACATGGTCTAATGCCGTGACCGTGTGTGTGTGTGTGTGCGCACACGCACGCACGCACGCGTGCACACGTGTGTGTGTGTGTGTGTGTGTGTGTGTGCGTGCGTGCGTGTGTGCGTGTGTGCGTGTGTGTGTGTGTGTGTGTGTGTACCCGCCCTATTCCAGGTGCCATACACAATGGATTGGCAATAGGCTCATTGTGTATGGGCGTACTCCCTCATCGAGTAGATGAGCATAACAAAAGTCAAATATGAAGATTTAGCAGAGATGTGCCAAGTAAAAGAGTCCCTGAAGAGTGTAAAATCAAATTTATCAACACAATATCTGAAATTGTCTTCAAGGAAGACATTAATCTTGTAGGAGTTTTAAGGCTTTGGAAGCCAGTTTGAAAAAAGTATGGTTGTCATTCATAGTCTTTAGATGATATATTTCATGCTTTTGCTCTTGATCCCAAAAAATCCTCATACTTGTAGTTTGTTTAAAAGTAACATGTTCCTAAAATCATCAAAATAAAGTTAATTAAGCATGGGGGAGTGGAATTGAATTGACATGCTATTTAAAACCGACTGAGCCAAAAGACTACAATAGTCATGAGCAAGAATCGAGTCTATAGTCAAGGAGAGACCACCTTACACCTATCAACCTAACTACAAATTATAGACAATGGGTCAATCAAATCCTATAGTCAAGAATAATCTAAAGACACCGTCCCGGTCCACCCAATCGCCTAGGAGATCCTGGTGTTTAGGGACGTGTGTGTAGCTGTTTTAAATTAGATACATATACACCAAAGAACATGACGTTCAAAAAAAGACTGGCTTTAGATGACTGGGCAAGAATTTGTACAAAAACAGCTCAGTCTTTGATCCATAACTATACAACATAATAAGAATGAGATATCATTCCAAATGATTTTATACAAAAGTATCAAAACTATCCCAGTTGAATCATCAAGGGTCTTCAAAGTTGTACTGCAACATGCTAAACCTTTTTAAGTCAAGATAGAATTCTCATCTGCATCCATACAGTCAAGACAATAGATATGTTAGACTTGGCTAGGTATGGCAGGCTTCAAAGAACCTATCAGTTGTTATCCATGTCAAACTTAAAAATTATTAGACTAGCTATTGTTTAAATATTTAAGTAGATAAGAAAACTCTCTTTTTTCTAAATCATAAGTAATCCTTCCAGAATTTCCCCATATGCTCTTTAAAACTTGTTTTTATAATAACCATTTACTGTAAAAAAATGTCCGCTCATCCATAAGTTAAAAAAATTATATGCACTGCTTTGTCTTGTAGCTACAAAAAAATGTATGCACCAAAACATGTACATCATGCTTCGTTTTGTAACTACATCCTAATATATACACCGAAGTCGAGCCCTTCAAATAGTACAACCCAGCTAACCATAGTAGAACTCCATGGACAAAATCTTATAGAAATCTCAATTACCCAAATGTTTCAGCACAAACGAGGTTGGTATGGAAGCTTTAGTTAAAGCAAGCTCACCAATCACATTAGTTAGGGTGTGCAAGCCCTATATAGGTTTATCAAAAAATCCATTTTTCCCACCATATGGCAGAAAGTTGTACTAGCAAAATCCCAAAACTTCAACCATCGAAGCAGAAGATACATTCGGCTTAGCAACTAGAAAGGAGACTAGGAATTTAACAAGATAATTGGATCAGAGTCAAATCCTTCAAAAAACCAAATGTGGCAGTAAGAACCAAAGTTTAACTTAAACTCGAGAATATGTATGTATGTATAAGGTTACCAATCAAAGCTAGATTGTCAACCATACAAAGCAAAGCATTCCAGTCATATACAGGATCTCATATCTCCTAGGATTTAGCCAAGATCAAGCACTACTAATATAGTAGACCTTGCCAAACCTTTTAATGAAAATACCCAGTATTACCAGCAGATACAGGTTTAGGTGTAGTTTTAAAAAAAATTATCTTCCTCACCAGCAGACCCTAACCAAACAGAGCCAGGTCATAAGGATAGAATCCAGTCCCAGCAAGACCATACTATCAACAGCTAGAGACCATGGTCAAAAGTCCAGCTATAAACCAGACCTCCAATCAAAACATCGGCCAACAGGAATTACCAGCCATTGAAACTAAAGTACAGCTCAAATCACCATGAGCCACTATCATGCCTTTAGACTCTCTAAATATCAAGCCCCAGCTACGGAGAGTAATCTTCATGTCTGAAGTAGGTCCACTTGAATATGCATGTATGTAAAAGGATACCACCAACTCATGGCAGTATCACACCTAAGAGCTTGAAAAGGTAACATGTATATGTAACCGTATGGTTACCTAAGAACCAAGTTTAAGCCAAAACTCAAACATTAGTCCAGTAATTAGAAACAGGTTAAAGGTCACACTATTTGTAAGTCAAAGCAAATAGGTTCCCCCATATCACAACACCATAACTCAATAGGTAATAAAAAACCACATTAGTAACCACATGCTGGCCAAGATCTCTCGTTATGCCAAATCTCAGGTTGTAAAGCATCAAAACTAGATCAATAACCATATGCCGGTCAAAAACTTGAGCTAGAATCCCCCATCTTTCATTCCATATAATATAAGCACAAGGCCTTGCCTAGCTTTAATCACTATATCAACATTAAACTTGTCTCAAAAAAGTCTCCAACTCAGTAAAGAGAATAGGGCCAAAGCTCGGCTTTATTAGACAAAAGACCAGCATTAGGAACCCTTCTCACCATTTTTTGTGCACAAGTTTTCCCATTATAGGCATGTAACCAATTCAAAGTTTAGTAAGAGCTAGAATGTAAGATTTTAAGTTTCAGATATCCCTGCAACACTGGAATATAACAAGTATTTCAAGTTACCAACAATTAACATTAGTAAAAACCAGTTAGAACAGAAGCCAATCAGGTTAAATGTCAATGTGATAGAATGCACAGCACACATTGTTGATGGTAAATAAATAAAACCATTGAAGCAGAAGAAATCCCAATAATTAGCAAAGTAGCAGGGGAGGTAGACCTCTCTCACGCATTCTTCCCCTACACCAAGTCTAAGTGAGGGAGGAGTAAAATCCCTCGCCTTACATAATGGAAGAGGAAGAGACAGGGGAAAACCACTAAAAGTCCTCAGTTATGGAGGTGTTGCAACCGCCTAGCACAGGACCTTCTCAATAGGAGGGTAGGAGGTTTTACTGCTTAGAATCATACCAAGAAATGGATTGCCCAAATTCCATGCCAAGCCACCCACCATCAAGCTAGGTTATCAGAACAAGATGTGTTCATCGTGACGCACCATGAGTGAAAGGGGAAGAGACCCGTCACGACAAAGTGCATTAACTTCGTATTGGAGAGTGCGATCGCTTTATGCCAGAAGGGAAGGAAACTAATTGTTTTCCATTATGGGTTAAATGCTTAAGGAATTGCTCCCACTGAGCCTATCTTCAAAAAATTGGTCCACACTAAACCATGCTAACCAAGATAGCATTGTAAGTAATAAGCAGTGCCACGGATCCAATCAGAATTACCCTATGAGGTAATTACAAGGTTTAATCTCAAGCAGAACACCTTCATGCTCAAAGTAAACCACTCATAATAAAATCCTTAGTCAATTGCTAGAAGTGTATGAATATGTGTGTGTTAAGTTGGGTGAAGCTTTAGCTGCATAAATAGTTCAAGTAGCAATACTATTAGGTTGAGTATAGTCGTAAGTGTAGCTTAGAAATAGCTAACATGGTCCGTGACCGTGTGTGTGTGTGTGTGTGTGTGTGTGTGTGTGTGTGTGTGTGTGTGTGTGTGTGTGTGTGTGTGTGTGTGTGTGTGTGTGCGCGCGCGCGCGCGTGAGAGAGAGAGAGAGAGAGAGAGATTTGACTATATGTCTTTTTGCTTCTAATGAAATTTCAAGCTCATGTGCTCTACAATAGATTAAAAGATCATTTTTCTTTTTGTCAAAAATTATCTACTATATGCAAAGTTCCATTTATAAAATTTCTACATGCGAGCTCTACATGTTTTGATAATCAAATATGAAGATGCATTTGGTTTGTATTATATGAACTCGAATATGTTATGATGCTTGTGTGTTCTTGATGGACTATCAAGGTTTTGCTTTTTAGATTTTGTGTCGTAAAACTGGAAAATTGAATGCGTTTTGTTGGAGTGGAGGGATTGCAATTTTCAACACTACTATGGATGGCCAAATATGGCACAAGGGCCTTATCTATCTCTTCTCCACCCTACATTTCAATACGGACCTCTTTCCAAGCTCACAAAATCCTCAAGGGCAAAGTCTCCAAGCTCCAACATCCACAACACTACATCCCCTATAGCTTCTAACATTGCACCTTCACCTCTCAGCCCTAAAAAGAGATCCTTATAGGTTAGCTCATACACAGGTGCCACCAAATCACCAATTCCAATGCCAAAAGAATGCCACACTAAGTTTAGTTCATTTAGAGGTGCTAACAAGTGGTGATTGTCATCCACCCTCCCTAGTTCTCAAGTGGTGGAGCTAAATTTGACATAACATTGATAACCCTTCCATTGGCAAATTGAGGTTGTGTAGTGGTAAAAGTTTCATCACCCTTGTCAAAAACTTCCTTTGGGGAGGCCATGAAGAGATTGAAATGGGTACCCCCCATATGAGAGGGGTTACCCTAGACTCTAGAGATTAAAAAATTATCTAGATCTAGTGTACCCCCCACATGAGAAGGGGTAATCCAAAATATAGCAGGGGAATGATTGATGTTGACACTTTCTACACAAAGCCACATGCAAAGAGAGAAGGGTAAGAAGTGAAAGTATAACTTTACCTCAAAATGGAGCACTTAATAGAGGGAAGACGGTAACTCATTACGATCACCCCTCCCCCCCACCCGCACACCCACACACACGTGGGCGCCTCTTAAGGTGGCCTTCATGTTTTGAAACATTGTTGCCCTTTCTCATGATTTTAAGAGCTATTTCTTATATTGATTGTTGTGCTAATTAAAAAGAAAGTCTTAGGATTCACGTAGCTATATTTAGAAGCTAGAAAGGTTTCACTGTGAAAGACATACTCCTTGGAAACCATCTTTTGTTCCTAAGAAGAGTTCCACACGTAAGGGTTGGTGAGCTATGTCATCAACCCTATCGAAAGGTAGCACAAAGGTATAAAATGCATGGTGTATGAAGTAGAACTTGTTATTTTGTTCCAAGAAGACAACGAGGGTAGCTCAATTTTGCCAAGTTCAGCAAAGTTGAGTTCGACGGGTGACGTTGCTTATGTGTGCACAATAACAATGTTTGAGAAATTCTTTCTCCCTAAATAGCTATGTTTCTTGTGGCTAAAGATGCAAACTAGATACATTAGTAGAATTTTTCAAATTTCCCAGTTTTCGTTTTCTTTAAACTTATTTGGAACCTACTAATCTAGATTTTTCATAAGCCCTAACCTACTAATCTAGATTTTTCATAAGCTCTAGGTTAAGCTGAGGCAAATCTTCCCCAAACATTGCACAACGGGGCTTCTATGGACTCTAAGATCACTCACGTGTTTTGATTAACTTGTAATAAACTAGAATTTTAAGAGGAGAAACTTTACATCATTATCACGAGATAGAAATCATTTCAATCAAAAAGACTTTTACACATAAAATATGGTCTGGCAATAGAGGCACTACCTCAAATGGTGAGTCCCTTGCTAAAGATAACACAAAATTCCATATTTCCCTAATTTTTTTGGTTGTTTCAACACTTGCAAACAATTTGGATAATCAAACATAATGCCTAGGAAGAAATAAAATCTTTACCTTGATAGTATAATAGCATTTTGGAGATGCCACTTGGCATCACTTCATTGGAAGGAAAAAACTAAAAGCAAGGATATATTGGGCGCTTCCTATATTGAACACGAGCCATCAATATGACCACTCTCTATGGCACAAGCGAACTGTTGGCTGCTATAGTGTAATGCATAATAGTTCTATGGTGTAAGAGCAACCTCACAATGTTCATAGCCTAGTTAATCTCTCTCTCTCTCTCTCTCTCTCTCTCTCTCTCTCTCTCTCTCTCTCTCTCTCCAAACACACACACACACACACACACAGCCCTGCCATGCCTTTCTATTTATTCATAACCTTGATCTCTCTTTCACTTTCTTGCCCCACACCTTGATGGGTTTTTTGGCGCTCAAATTAGCTTCTCTCCAACCTGTTGACCTTCTTAGCTTTGTTATATCATGTGATTTCCCTTCTAATCATCTTAACTCCAATTTCTTTGTGCATTGCTTTAGAAGCTAACGACCTAGCCATCTTGTATGCATCTTCTTGGGGGCTTTAAGCTTGCACAACTATGTGGCAATTGGGGCAATCCTTTCTTTTTGGGCGTTTGCAACCCTGCATTTTGGCTAAGTTAGTGATCATGTTTTGTAAGTGATGTTTGGTTGATCAACGCACTTCTATTGGTGGTCTTACACTTTTAGGTTTGGTTCCGTCAGAAATTAAGTTTTTGGAGATCAATTGATCATATACAAAGCCTGACAAGCCTACTGAATTGCCTAACATGTTGCTACAAATACACCGCCAGGGAATGTGCTTGACGTAACATCAGGCCCTGCATTGGGGATGGACCAAATGAGTACCAGAAGGTTGCTCTAGCATGGAGGAAAAAGCTAAAGAGTTCTCTAATCACAGTATCCTCTGATGTCATTTCGGACATTTGGTTTTAACTGCTAAGATTTGTGTTCAATGCACCCCTCATGGTCATGTTTTTTTTTGTTACTTAGGTAAGGGGATAAGGAGATTCCCACTTGCCAGCCTATTGTCATCAAAATCAAGTGACAAAGTCCTTATTTCTTTCAATCTCTTTGGAGTATCAAAGGATTAAATTATGGGCTATGTGCTCTACTCAAATATGCAAAGAACATTGATGATTTTGATGTTTAATGGCAATCTTGGTCCTGATTAAAGCATAATTCAATGACATTGTACAATCACATTGGTTTTTTTAAAAAATTATGTTAAATTATGATAGTTCATGAGTTTCTTGGTAATCAGGAGCTCAAGGAAGCTAAATATATTCGAGTGTGTTTGTGTCTGTTTGCTAAATTTGTCAAGAGCATATGGTTTTGTGTATTCACATTATGGTGTGCCACATGTGTGCGACTACACATCATCACTAAGGATATTTGTAAATTTTGTCAAGCTACTTAAAGCTCGTAAGGAATTGGCATTCAAACCATCTTTTCTAATTTGAAGACTTCGAAGGTCTTAAAAATAGTGGTCTTGGCATCAAGATTCTTAGTTCAAGGATATGGAAGGTGATGCATGGCATCTTGGTGGGGAGAAAAGGTACGCTTTGTCTTCTCTAGATTGGACTAAAGTTATTGATACAACTCAGATGAAGGGGTCTAAGCTACTTACACAATGAGGGCTTGATAAGGCTGATGACCCTTCTATGTTTGATCCATCGCTTGATCTACATGGATTTTCAAGCTTATTGCTGGCTCTGTGTCTTGGAAGCCTGCACCATTCCTAAATCCTTAGAAAAGGGGAAACAAGTTCGTGAAGAAATTGCAAAGAAGAGACTCTTGTAAGATAATCTTGTGTTGGGCAATGATGTTGAAATGTATGCCAAGTGTGGTACACTCCCAAGAGCAAAAGACGGGCAAGTAATAGTAGACATGATAGCAAAAGTGAATGCGACAATCGACATGTTGGCAAAAGTAGTAGAAGGGATGATGATGGCAAAACACATACTAGTGGCAAGGTGATCGTACAACGTAGGGATGGTTGAGGAGCTGATCCATCAAGATTGTGCTTTGATACTTATTACAACCAATACCAAAGGTCCATTTTATATTTCATATTTGGATCTCTTTTATGTGATCTCAAAAGTACTTAGATTCGATCATTTATACACATCAAAGTTATTCATTTTTATTGAAAAGATTGTAGATGAAGGTGACAAGGATTGAAGAATTTTTGTCGTACCCAACAAAAGGACACATGGATAGTAGACCACAGCATGGCAATCTAGAATAATCCATGTCTTCATAAAACATCGGTAATGAGTTCTTCCTTGTGCAACTATAGTATTTTTACAATAAGAAAATCCCTCTAACATTGGAGGAGAAGCATAAGTCTCCCTTTAACAATGGAAGAGATAAAAATGGTGAAAGAAAGGCACGTTCTCTAGGATATTATTATAAATGCGAAAAACAATGCCAACTCCGCACCATATGTATAAGCATCACAATGCACCAAATGCATCTCCCTCCATCTTTAAATATTATAATATGTAAATTTTCACCTCCATATATCTATTAGTGCAAAATCTCATTTGTCATACGAGATGTGGAGCTTTTGGCAAAAAAAAAGTTTCGATGAGAGATGCTATGGAGCCATCATCACAAGCTATGAGTGAGGTAAAATCCACATCACTATCACTTTATAATTCTTACTGTGCACAATGAATCAATGAAGACAAACTAATTTTAGATAGGAAAATGTTTAATTAAATGTCAAAAAACAAAAAGTTCACATAGGATCAGAGCTAGAAAAATACATTTTTCCCAACCAAAGAAAATAAGGGCAAGTTTGAAAATCTCCTGATCTTTAGGTCAAAATTCAAAGCTTTTGCCGGTAATTACACTAAAATTTGTGAAAACTTATCGGTTTTCTTCAAGGCAAGCTCAAAATTTAATCGGGATTTTAAGATTTCAGCCGGTTAAATTACATTAGACCTCGGTTTTTTTCTAACAGTGCATAGGATTTCTCTATACTTTTTTTGTGCAAATTTATAATGAGAAGATTTCCATGGGCATTAAGCAACATTTAGGAAAAGTATGGCTCAGCTTAGCCTTTGAGCCGGTTCTAAAATGGAGACAACTGATTAAGTGGAGTGAAAAGAGAGGATTTTGTGCAAAAATAGTGTACATATTTAATGTAATTTGGGAATTTATCTAGATTTTGTCATAGTACGGAAATGGTCATACGAGACTTAGGCTATGGTCACGCGAGGCTTAGTTATCCGTAAGCCTCGACAAGCCTAACGATGGCAAGTACGTCAACTACTGCGGTGACGGGGAAGTGCAAGTAGTGAGAGAGAGGTTGAGACGCAGCGAGGAGAGAGAAACAAAGGGCACATCGGCCAGCTACCGGCATAGTTTTTCAACTATGCTGAAAATGGAATAGTAAGCTTACTAAGCCGGTGGCCTACTACAAAAAGCTACATAGCGTCAGATTCTGTCAACCTAGGTTACGAAAAACTAAGCCTTGCGTGACCATAGCCTTAGTTATCAGTTATTTGAACAAATAACTAAGCCTCATTCTTGGTCACGCACAAAAAGGAGCATTAAATGACTTACTAAGCCTACTCTTTGTAACTATGCCGAATTTGGCATAGTTGTGAAGTTGAAGGCATAGTTGGGAGGATGAATGAATAACTAAGTCCCGCGTGACCATGCAAGAGGCTTAGTTATTCATTAAATGCTTTGTCTGTGCATAATTGGCATAGTTATCAATAATTGATAACTAAGCCTTGCGTGACTATGCCCTACCACTCACTATTGTATGGGCAAAAAAAAATTGGCTTTGCCCGAGCATTGGGCATTAATAAGCTATTTTTCGACGTCTGCCGAGTGCTGGATCCAATGAGAGCCAGTATAAGAAAATAGAGTTGTTTTTTGGCCTTTCACTTTTGCAGTTGCATCATTATTCGGAAATGCTGACTGACGAGTTACCTTTTATTCAAATTTTAAACAATTTAAAATTAGAGCAAGGCATAAATTGACCATATGATATTTTCCACAATCCACATCGATTGCTGATGACGAGTCACGACTCTCTCTCTCTCTCTCACATGACTCATGGCTTCCTCTGAGTCTCTCTCATGTCTGTTTTGCAGCTTTTTGGCTTCGATAAACATGCTACAATAAATCATAATCATTCGAATTTTCAAATATTATGATTATGAAATTAACATTTTTGAATGAGAAACTCAGCGCATTTATAGTAGCGGTCACCCTCACGACCCCTTTAAATAAATTAAAATTAATTACTCACTCAAGATTTTTGTACTACGAGGACAACGAGAGATAGAGAATAAGCCCCCGTAGATTCTGCCCTCATCTCAATTTATCCTTTCAGGTACACCAGGAATAAAACGAGAGAGAGAGAGAGAGAGAGAGATTTTACAGAGGAAAATGAATTAGCTTAAGTGATTTCATCTATATCTATCCATCTATCTATCTATATCTATACTATTACGAATGACCTTTGGCTGCCTCTCTCTCTCTTTCGCTCCCTCTTGATCGCGTGCTTCTCACTTTTGGCATTTAATCTTCATCTCGAGGATAGAAACACGTGTAAAGGGTTACTACCTCCACCCTATTATGTTATAGTAGATAAAGGAGAGTGCGAAACCCCCCCCCCCCCCCCCCCTTGATCGCGTGCTTCTCACTTTTGGCATTTAATATTCATCTCGAGGATAGAAACACGTGTAAAAGGTTACTACCTCCACCCTATTATGTTATAGTAGATGAAGGAGAGTGCGAACCCCCCCCCCCCCCCCCCCAAAAAAAAAAAAACACCCTTGCCTTAAAACGAACACCTCCAACAACGCCATCTGCAAACTGAGTGCGCTCAAAAAAAGAGAGACAAGGACTGTGCAAAAAGAGAGAGAGAGAGAGAGAGAGAGAGAGAGAGAGAGCCGATATAACCTCGTCCATAAGTGACACGGCCCTTTCTCGAGGGATCTACGATGTATGTTCAATCCACCGTTGATCCCAATCTTTGCATGGCAAAAAAGATGCGTCCCCAGCCTCCCCGCCTCAGGTTCGACTTCACCACCTCCCACTGGACACCCGCGCTCCTTATCCAACCCGCTTGTCACGTTTGCTTGCAATGCATGCAAGTCCAATGCTATAAAGCCTAGCCACCTTTTCCCAACATTGTTGGTTTAGGTTGTATTTCTCAACCCACTTCCATTGGGCCGTTGATCTAAATTTTAGTCCCTTCTAACATAATTCTCTTCGTTGTTATGGTTTTCTTTTATATGGTTTTCTAAAAGAAAACCATGGATGGCAAACATACATGGCATGGCAACGTGCACAACAATGATCGGGAGAGCCTCTTCAGGAAAAATGTGTCTCAACATCATCATATCATGCCATTCTCAATTTCAAAAATGCAAGCTGAAGAGAGGAAAACGGAAAATCCTCCCAATAAAAGAAAAAGTGTAAAAATCAAAAAAATAAACCTCATTTCATAAATTTCTTCTTGGCAAATTCTAAAACAGGAATTTTGTATGTCTTGAAAATTTTGACTTTTCCGCAACACTGGATGCAAACCAAAAATACTGTGTAGAAATTTACAAATTCGCATGATGCGTATCGGTTCTTTTTTCCCTTTCCATCGCTTGCAACCGGCTAATCTTGATTTTCAACCGGCTCAAGGCTAATTAGCTGAGGCACACCTTCCCCTCACATTGGTAAGCAAACATTACCCAAGAGGCATAGCTCAATTGGTTTGAGCCTTCATGATGCAACCTCAGGGTTGAAGGTTCGAGGATCACGATCCCACAGTGTGATATAGTTTCCCACAATGTGATGTGCATAGCAAGTCCATTTGTAAATACACAAACATGTATATAAAAAGTTTTCACTACTACTGATTAAAAAAAAAACCACTCAAAAAACTAGCTATATAAGTGTGTGTGTGTGTGTGTGTGTGTGTGAGAGAGAGAGAGAGAGAGAGAGAGGAAATTTAGCTTTCCTTCAAATGTTAAAGAGTGTACATGTTTTTTGGTGACCACTACTGAGATAACAGGGGGAGGAGGGCTCCTTATGCACAACAAAATTACCTCTCACAGCACAAGAGGTGTCTTCAGTACTCTACATTGACTACATCCCTAATGGATCAACAGGAGGACTCTTGATATAATTTTATTGCTTTTTGTATGACCTATGGAAAAGATACACTTCAGCTCCTTGCCAGAGCCCAAAATTCTCCATCAATCAAGGCAGATAATTTCCTTACTTTTGCAGGCTAATTCCCCGACAGCGTTTGATGATGCAAGCTTTGAAAAAATGCTTCTATGTTCGCCATGAAAACCTTCAGAAGCTAGGTGACCTGTGTGGAGTTCCTTTCCTTCTTTTTGCTAGAGAGAAATTGCCCTCATACTGCCCACAAGCAGCCACTTCGAGCGGCATGTCGGCGGATGAAGGATAACGATAATCAAGACATTGTTCGAATGAATCAAATGGCTTGCTTGCATGCAATATGTTCCCACTGGGAAGCTTCGCTGTGATTGAGAGCTTTCCATATTGAGTGAATGGCAGCCGTTTCGCCAACTTAGCAGTATTTGGCGGCCACTTGAGGGTCCTTGCCCACTTCAAAGTGCCGGGCGAATTTACTGAATTCAATGATTTGATCGAATTAGAGGTTGAGGGGCTTGTTGAGCCAACTAACTTCGATAACTCGGTAGACTGTTAACAGGGAATCAATATCAATATCACTATCACATGTAAGAAGATGGATAGATTACTCTTTTGAAAAACTTGACTACCTGTGGCAAAGTTGGATGAGCCCGGGAAGTATCATCGGCTGTAGAGACTGACGAAGATGGTGATAGGCTAGACAAGGTTGGCTCTGGAAAGACACAATTTGGAGAGAGCTGCTCATCCGAATCTTTTTCATAAGCCGACCAAGGTGCAGAAACAATGGCCTTTAAGCCTTTTCCACAACCACCATTGTGCCCCTTATTGAGAGATGCATCCACCTTGCAAGCAAGAGAGCAAAAGCGCCAGCCATCTTGCAAGATCCTGTCGCATGTCTCACATGCATTGCCCACACCTTTTGCAGGTCTCGACTGGGGCCGCTGGTTGAGAAACACCACCTTGGCGCTGTTGACGATGTAGGACTACATACAGCGAGCAAGATTTTTCATCAATATAGTATTTTAAGGTACAATTGCAATATAACCAAGGCTCAACTCAGCTGAATGACAAATATAATTACCTGCACATGATCACAATCGACCAGCTTCTCAATGTCGTGCAGTCTAATTACATCATGATACACATATCTTCGAATCTGCAAAAGCAAATTGAAGAGCATGCACAATCAGGTCATGTAGGTATTCGCAATATCTCTCGGAGGCCAAACAACATTGGAAAAGAATTATAAACTGCGCTCGTCGATCGCTAAAAAATGCAGTGCTTCTGTGTAATTATGTATGACTAGCCAAAGAAGAATGTACCTGAAGAAGAGAATGGTTGAGGTGATAAGGTAGGCAATGTTGGCAGATAGCAACGTGGCAGTGGGCACAGAAGACATTGCGCTCATTCTTACGGACAGATGCATGAGTGGTGCATGCTCCGAAATAAGTTTCACCTAGTAGGGCTTCGACCCACTGCTCTTCCTTTCCCTGCATGCATCGCATGGTCCCAACTAAGTACTCATGGCACATATCAAACCTTTCAAAACGGAAGGCAAACTCGGTAGCAGCATGAATAGGCGGTACACTAGCTACCAATTTTTTTATCTAGTGGCGATCTCCTCTGGTAGGATCTCAATGGCTATCAAAGGTGGTAGCTACTGGCTCAAAAGTAGAAAGAACCAATGGAAAACCTTCATCTAAGCCAGCAAGCAATATGATGGCCAAATTTAAGGACTTGAGTCTTGCCCATTTCAGAAGTATAAAAAGTATAAAGCCCACAAATTCAAACTTTTACCTAGCCATTTTTTTTGCCAGAAAAGAGCGAGGTGAATTATATTAAGAAAGCAAAGAAGATTACAAAAGACCTGGGGACAGGGTTAGTGTAAGTGTAAGTGAAGAAGGAGCTATTTCTTCAACCCATTCAAGTTGGCATCATCAATATGTTCAATAAATTTATTCATGACAGCAATTAATTACTCACGGAATGCATGGGCAGAAATGACACTAAATTGTCGAAATCGTGAAACGACATATGAAGACAGACCGCGATGGATTTCAACATTCTTCGAAGACCACGCAACAAGGCGGCAATGTACATTGAAATAAGCCAGCTAATTGTACCATAAGGAATGGACATGATTAGACATACTACAGACAGAAAAGAGAACAGAATTGTCAAGAATTGCTTGAAAAACCAATCTTGCAGAAAAGGTCTACATAGTCAACTTGCAACTGTAACAGTAGTGGGAAGGACGTACTTAACATCTATTAATCCTCTAGTGCTTCCACTTGCAACTTTAAAATTGGCTCCTTAAGAGAGATTTAGTTACTAGTTCTTAGGAATTTTGCAAAACAGTGGTTTTACTTGAACATGCTTGATTTGACAAATTTTGCCAAATTTAGAGGCAAAGTTTACCAAACTTAGCAGAGCAATTGAGCACCGACTTGCAACTAGCTAGTTAGGAACCCAAAACACCAAAAATGGAGAGAGAAGAGAAAAGGATCGCACCATGATTTGGTCCAAGGAAAATGTCCCCCCACCTAGAGAGTGTGTGTAATTCTACACCCAACGTGTACATGTGAAGAGGACTTAAAAATGGCTCAAATAGATATATATATATATATATATATAGAGAGAGAGAGAGAGAGGCCATAAGGGGAGCAATTTCCCAGCAAACAAGGGGCCAATTCTTCAGATCCAATTACCGATTGCAAAAGAGAACCAAAATGGTGGACAAAAAACTTACAAAACATTAGAAAGATCGAATGTCTGTAGTTGATTTGTGTAGAAAGGGCCCCAACCACTTAAAATAACAAAAGATAGTACGTCCAATTGCACCTTTAGAGATGACTTTGGCTCAATTTTGATTAGGATAGGAAGGCACTTTTATGGTAACTTGAACCTTAGGCTGCTGAAGACCATTATATAAATTTGTCCTTCTTAACTTGCATGGCCTTACAATATGGACTTCCTTTTGGCTTTACACATTCCATGAGTCAATTCCTCCATTTTTTTAAGGATTGCGATGCGAAGTCCGAGGAGCCTAAAGTGGCTTGAAATTTGAAGGCGGCGGCTCTACCCAGCATGCGACTGCGCGAGAGTACGTACAATGGACAGCTTCACGAGCGCTTTGACAGCCTTTAGAGCACATCGCATCAAAAGAAGAAAACATGAGGATGGTTTTTTTTTCCCAGTATTATTCTAACCCGCATAATCACGAGAAATTACATTACATTAAAGACACTTATAGATAATCCACCAAAAATTAGGTCAAATGTAAGATTAGCACAGTGATTAGTGGCTACTAAGACAGCTAACTAACAACCAGCCAAGGCAAATGGCAAGAACACTAAGACAGATAATTAGTTAAGTACTAAGCAATGTAAATTAGCAAAAACGCTAAGACAGATAATTAAGGATTAGCCAATGTACATTAGCATAGACACCAAGGACCGGTATTTGAGAATTATAATGATACGCAGTTGTAGTACACAAACGCTGTGCTCACTAGCTTAGAAACCTAAGCACTATCTACTGCAGAATTACATGCCACACACCCATTGCCTGCACACCCACACACTCATGAGATTGGTTGATGGATTGGACGACTAATGACCACCCTGCCACCTGCATTAAGGTCGAGACCACCACCTGCTACCTTAAAATGACGCTTGGATGGATAAGAGAAAACGCATATAATTCGCTAATTCTTCACTTCAAGAGTTAATCAAACTTGTTTATCAACAAGACAGAGCATGTGTTATAGAAGCGCACCATCGAAGCTTGCTAACGAGGATGAGGCAGGCCACAGCGGTGGAAGCTGCAAGCTGCTGGAAGGAGATATGGCGGCGATGGAAGCACAGAGAGACAGAGAGAGAGAGAGAGACTCAGAGAGAGAAGTAGCCACAACACACACACTCTCTTCACTCACTCTCACAGACGGCTTTCCCGCTCCCACATTATACTCCCTAATCCTCGCTCCTAACTTCACTTCAAAGCGCGTGCCCTGCCTGACCAAGAGGAGCTGTTTCCATTTAATTAAAGAGCGACACAAAAGGCCCCCAGCTCTTTACACCCCCACTCCCTTCAATATCTCCCCCCCTCAACCCCCATTTTCTTGTTTCTTTTTCTCTGAAATTTTTTATATACTCCATTCTCCTCCTCATCATTCCGCTCCCCATCTTTCACTTGCCCCCCTACGACCCCAGCCTCACACCTCTCCATAGCCTACCTATTTCAAAACTCCTCACCTCCCACCTTGCACCTCTCCAAGCAACTAGTGTTCCAGACCGGTCCGTTTGTCCCACTCCTTCTTCAGCGAAAAATAGACTTTGAGAGAGAGAGAAAGAGAGGTTAATTTGATATTATTGTAACGAGCTCGTGCAGCCTATCTACGGCAAGTCTCGCTCGCTCTTACCAATGGGTCAATCTTATACAATTTTTTAAGTTCACTCATGTGAGTATGTGTGTGCGTACCTAAGTGTGTATGTATACATATATGTATAGACATGTATATGTATTTGTGTATCTATTTGTATACATCTCCCCTTTAACACACATCACATTCTCTCTATCTCTCCCTCGTTGTCATCCCTCACCACCCCCAACTCGCTCTCCACCACCTCTCTCTCTCTCTCTCTCTCTCTCTCTCTCTCTCTCTCTCACACACACACACACACACACAAAGAGAGAGAGAAAGAGATTAATGAAAGCTCGTGTCTCGGCACCCTCCTGGAGTCCTCGGCTCATAACGTTGTCCAACACCTCCCCTTTCAACCACGTGGCGTGCTTCCATGATAGAGTAGAATAGATTCCACAGTCACGTTACTGTTCCAAATAACAAACAACACCATCAAACAATAACAACTATAGAGGGTCAAAGTACACAACAAATAATCGGTGGTAAGTTTTTAGTTTTCAAATCTCTTCTTCCTCGCCCGCTCTAATCGCTTCTTTTCAAAATTTCTCTTATTCTTCTTCTCTCTCTTGAGTGCTCATAACCTTGTCCATCAGCTTCCCTTTTAGCCACATGGAGTGCCTAAATTGCGGCTTCCATAATAGAGTAGAGTACATTCTGCAAACAAATTACCATTCCAAATAGCAAGCAATAGCGTGAAACATTAAAAACTATAGAGGGTCAAAGTACATAACAAACAATCTATGGCAAGTTTTCATTTTCCAAAATCTCTTCTGCTCGTTTGCTCTAATCGGGTTCTTTTAAAAATTCTCTTATTCTTCTTCTCTTCTCTCTCTCTCTCTCTCTCTCTCTCTCTCTCTCTCTCAAGTGTGATAGGTTGGTTATAGTTTCAGTTCCCTCTTTAACAAGATCAAGTTCAAGACGTATCCCATAGATCTTTGGGTCTCACTCAATGTTAAAAACTTGTATTCTCTTCTCTTTCTCTATTAGGGCTTGAGATAATTATTAGACTCTTTGCCGACGTAATGGAGAGTCCCTTGATCGGCAATCAGACCAAATTTTAAAATATCCCAAAGAGCTATTTAGCCCTCAAGCCATGGTGGGTATCCTATTCGAAAGGTTGTGTGCTCCCTCCACCCTTGTGAGGGTCTAACCCTTGTACATATGATTCTCTGAGTTACCTACCTCAATTTCAGTACTCAATGATTTTGACGTCAAATCCTATCAGAACGCACTGAGACTGCTCAATGATTTTGACTTTAAATCCTATCAAAACGTGCTGAGACTTTGTGTGTGTGTGTGTGTGTGTGTGTGTGTGTGTGTGTGTGTGTGTGTGTGTTTGAATTAAAAAATCCCATCATTCAGAACCATACACTGATAAACTTAAATACTGTTTGCAAAAGCACATTGTGTATAGACAAAAAATAGAACAATTTCTTGATAAAAAGTACATTACAAGATACTTTGAAACATGACAAAGTAGGAGTTAAAACCGGAACTCCTATCAGATGAGAGCAGGGATCTTTACCTGCCAACCAACCACAAGTATAATTAATTAGAATTAATTTGCACTAAATGGGTGACAGGTATATCAAGCAATCCCCACTGCTTGTTATTGTTGTCACACCCCGGACCCCCAACCTTACTCCTATACATATCTTATGTTTTTTTTTGCTCGTCTATGTAAGTAAGGTCGATTGCAATCTGTGAACGTCTTTATGGGTTTACAAGGCTTAGAGATAGGGTCCCTAATTGCTATTGGCTTGATTTTCTTTTTCCCATTATGTGCCGCCATGAGTTTGTCTCGAATCTTTTGTAGCTTAAATATGTCCTGAGTGATGCTCATCCTAGTTGTCTGCCTGTATCCCTGTTTGCCAGCAATAATTACACACATGTGGTTAATATTTTTGTGTACTATACCTAATTGTTGTCCCATGACTCTCACCATCTATGGTATATACCTATTAACTTTATCTTTATGAGTGGGTTTTTTTTTTAAATTCGGCAGCATTTTGTGAGTAATAACACCCATTTTTCAAAAAAACCTTTGTTTACTTACGACTTATGCCCTCACAGGAGGTAGTCCTAAATACTCTTTCATATCTTGTCTTATAATAAAACCTCATAATAGAACCCCCTTTTTTTGTTATAATTAAAGGGATATATTTTTATTACTTGACAGGTCCTTCATATACCAACCTGTTTATAAGCTACTTTGAAAGAAGGTAACTCTTAAGCCATTTCTTATGTATCAATTTACATGTTTACTGCTTGCCGTCACTAATGCTATTTCTAAAACCTTAAAGTGTTTACTCTGTTATGTTGCTACGTATTGTCATTTTAATTTGTGAAAAATTCGCCAACATTTCCTTCGTACTATTAGTCTTTTTTCAAAAAATCTCAGTAACTAGTCCTTGTATCTTTTACCCTCACAGGAGGTTTTCATAACCCAATTGATATATCTTAGTCACTTATACCTGCTACTCTTTCTACAATATATATCACAGTGCTACTTTTCATTTGAGAATTCAGACTATATAGAGAATTTATGCATATAATCAAACCAATAAGTGTCTTGTTACCTGAACTGAATTAGCCGTCGTCATTTGTTCACTTGTATGCGTGTTTTATCACGGGAATGGCTCCAACTTTGTTTCTGGACCGAAACTGGTAGCAATTATGCTGATTAGTAATACCTTGTTTAGTACTACTCTATGCATATTATGCACATGTTTGTATTTACTTGGAGATATGATACTGTGTTGTTTCTCCTGCATTCCCTCTTTCGTGTAGTGATGCCCATGTGTATATGCATGTGGGTTCTACCGAGATATGGCCATGTTTTAGTCTACGAAAAACACGTTTTGTGAGCTTTCATATGCTTGTGTATGTATTGCTTTTTTAAACTACACTTTATGGAAGGAATACAGAACATAGAGATTCTTTGATGCCTACGACAAAGCCATCTATCTTGGCTACTCCTGGCGTACTTTTTTGAAAGCCTTAAAGCATGCAATTGATGCGTACATGTGTAGTAAATAAATCATGCAATATGTAACGCCAAAAACCAAACTGTTTTACCTTCTGTGTTTGCTCAACCAAGTAGTCGATTCGTTAGCTTTGGCAATCTCGGAGTTGTGTTGCTTCAATTAGCCGTGGATTCGTGAGTAGATGTTGTGCACCACCCGAGGCTTGTTGCTTGCGCTGAGAGTTATACAGAGATGGAGAGCTTGCTTATACTATTGCTTATGAGCATGAACTGCCTTGGCAAAATCGTACTCTGTGTGTGTGTGTGTGTGTGTTATGAGATGATGCCTTTTTGTGTTGTGTGCATGAGCGCTTCAGAGAGTACTTGCGCTTCCTACTCATTGTGCAAGGTGTTTAAATAACCCAGAAGCTAAGCGGCGCTTTTTAATGCAGTCAGCGTGATTTTTGCTGGGCAAGTTGCACCTACCCGCATATGCTCTATTAGTCTGATCTTTATCAAATACGTTTTTAAGAGCCTGTTAAATTTGGGAGGTATTAGATTTTTTTAGATTTTAAAAAAATCAAATAAATTCAAGGTCGAGTTGTATTGCCATTACTGTAAAAGCCTCACTTGTTTGTAGTTTTTTCCGTAAAAACACAACCTGTATATTGTAAACTTAAGTACTCATTTTGTGTATATTGCATTCATTGAAAAAACATATTTAGGATTATAACATATTTATCAAATGATACCGGAAGGTTTTATACCTTCGTCCTCTACTGAAAACCAAAATTTATAAGAGAACTATCTAAGCCGGAGGTGTATAAGTTACAACTGCACAACTATTTTCCTTGGGCAAGTTTGCTCAAGGATCCAATGGTATAAAATGCCAAAGAAGACCGTACCCACCATAACTGATACTGAGACAGAGTATTTTTTTTTAAAAAAAATTGTACATCTGTTGTTTTGAAACCTACAGAACGGTTTCTTCCTGGGGTCATTATACAAAGGATTAGTCTGGTTTGTAAATAACCAAATTTGTATACCGCCTGGAGCCATACTCTATCATCATTTCTGTCCATCACTCCTTTGCAAGTGAAGTAGTTGACCGTGTCATTTTTTTCAATAAATAAGCATCCCTTAAAAATAAGTACATCTCAAGTGTGTGTGTGTGTGTGTGTGTGTGTGCACGTGTGCGTGAAATTGTGGGATTTATCTAAGTGTGGTCCCTGTCAAAATAATGTGTGTGTGTGTGTGTGTGTGTGTGAGAGAGAGAGAGAGAGAGAGAGAGAGAGAGAGTTATCGATAGCCTCATTCTCTGACATACAAAATATGTCTCCTTGTTGGTCGAGCGCTCATGAAAGAGAGCATGTTTGATTCAAGGGGATGAGAGAACAAACTCAAATTAAGGTTATTATTGCAGTTTCGCTTGAGGGGGACCATGGTGGCCACAACACACGAAGGAAGTAAGAGGAGAGAGAGAGAGAGAGAGAGAGAGAGAGAGAGAGAGAGAGTGTAAGAACTAGGGAAAACTAGACTGAAGATCCTCCTCCCAACCTCCCATTATATAGGCGGGCTCCTAGCTCCTTGCCCTAGACGGATCCCCTGTCCACACTGTCTAGCCCAACCCTTGGCCGTAGTCCATGACCATCCTAGCCCTTAGGTTACAGGACCCTTGTCCTGACATTACTCCCCCCTTAAGAAGAGTTTTCATCCTCAAAAACAAAAGTGAGAAACTTCTTCTTGAGAACACTAATGTTTTCCCAAGTGGCACCTTCTTCAGGTCGGTCTTTCCACTTGATTAAGGCTTGTTGTCATACGTGATGTTGTGTACGCAACTCATGATAATCCAGAACATGTTCAGGTTCATGCGGTAAGGTAGGAGGTTCAATGTAATCAACCAAAACCTGTTGGTCAATGACGTTGTTGTCCCCATGTAACCGCTTTCGTAGACGGCTTACATGAAACACCGGATGAATGTGAGAATGTGATGGTAGTAATAGTTCATAGGCACGATCATCGACTCGCTTGAGTATTTTGAAAGGCCCACAATATCGGGGAGTCGGTCCAATTTTCAAACTTTCTGAATGTTTTGGCACACGTAAAAATACTTCCTCCCCTTCTTCGAAGGTAACTTGCTGACGTTTCTCATCAGCGTATTTCTTATACCGATCCTGTGCTTGCCGGACATTCTGACGAGCAAGTTTCAGCATATCCATGTGGTCTTGGAGAAAATCCTTAACCTGTTGGAGTTTTTCGGTTGCCAACCCCACCGTAACTAGTGATCGAGGTTGAAACCCATACATGAGCATGAAAGGACTAAAACCTGTTGTGACATGCTTAGCATTGTTGTAGGCAAACTCGAGAATAGGTAAGTATTCTTCCCAGTTTGACTGTTTTTTGTTGACGTATGCTCTTAGCATATCCTCTAGCACCTGGTTAACCCGTTCTGTTTGACCATCCGTTTTTGGATGATCAGCTGTACTGAGGTTTAGTTGTGTACCCAATCGTTTAAATACAGCTCTCCAAAAGTGGTTGTTAAACTTGGGATCATTGTCGCTAACAATGTTACTTGGCAACCCATACAATTTGTATAGATTGTCCACAAATAACTTGGCTAGTTCCGGTGTCTTAACCGTTGATTTGGTCGAAATAAACTTATTTAGTTTATTCAACCTGTCTACGACCACCCATACTGAGTCATGACCTCGTATAGTGGTTGGTAAACCTATAATGAAATCCATAGAGATACTTTCCCATTTTCCATTGGGAATCTCCAAAGGATGTAAGAGTCCTCCTGCTTTCAGGCGCTCTGCCTTGTTAACTTGACATTTTTGGCAATGCAAGACATAAGCTTGAACAAAGCCATATAGACCTTGCCAGTAAAACTGTCGTCGTACGAGAGAGTAAGTTTTTCTAATCCCAGGGTGCCCTGCACTTGGACGATCATGACATTCATAAAGAATTTGGCACCCAATGTCTGTGTCCGACGGTACACAAACTCTACCCTTGTGGAGTAGGTACCCATTGTTGATGGTAAAATACTTCCATCGTTGTAGTTCATCACTTGATAAAGGAGAACTAGGTGTGGAGGTTAACGGTACAGTACCTGCATTGGAGTAAGAAGGATCCCTCTTTTGAACATGGCTCCACACTTTGGAATATGTTTCATCTTGCTCATATTTGCCCTTGAGAGAATCTAAAAATTCACTACGAAGTTCTGTGAACAAGAGCGAATTGATCTCTGGCATTCGACTTAGAGCGTCTGCCACTAAATTGTATCGGCCTTTGCGATACCTTAATTTGGGGTCATATTCCTTAAGGATCTCTGCCCATCTGGCTTTTTGACCCTTTAAATCTGTTTGTTGTGTAAACCATTTGATGCTTTCATGGTCAAACATAATCTTGAACTGAGCATCATACAGATAATGCCGCCATGTCTTTAAGGCAGAAACTATTTCATAGAGTTCGCATTCGTAAACAGATTAGTTCTGTTGAGCTGCATCAAGCTTCTTACTTTCAAATGCAATCGGCCGTCTGTCTTGTAACAGGACTGCTCCAATAGCACGATCACTGGCATCCATTTTCAAAACGAATGGTTTCAAAGGATCTACAATAGCTAGTATAGAAGCTATAGCTAATGCATCCTTGAGCGTATCAAAACTGTGTTGTTGAGCGGATCCCCAGTGAAAAGCTTTACCTTTGCCTTTTAGTTGACTTGTTATAGGAACAGCAATGTGAGCATAGTTTTTAACGAACCTTCGGTAAAAACCTGCAAAGCCTAAAAAGATCTGTAATTCTTCCAGATTTTTAGGAGGTGGCCATTTCCTGATGGTATCCACTTTGGATTGATCCATGTATAGGCCATTCGCTGAAATAACATGCCCTAAGTAATGAATTTCATCTTTGAGAAAATCACATTTAGATTCCTTGGCATATAACTTGTTTGTGCGTAACAACTCAAATACCTGCCTGAGATGTTGTAAGTGTTCTTCTTCAGAAGCACTATAAATTAGAATGTCATCGAGGAAAACAATGACAAATTTGCCCAAATATGGCTTCAAGACACTATCCATAAGTGTCATGAATGTTGCGGCCACATTGGTTAACCCAAAGGGCATCACCAAAAACTCGTAGTGTCCAAACCGTGTTCGGAATGCAGTCTTAAGTATATCAACAAGCCGAATACGGACTTGGTGATATTCTGACCGTAAGTCAATTTTCGTAAAAATCGAGCATGAGTTAGCTTATCAAATAAGTCATCTACTCTTGGCAATGGATATTCGTTCTTAACTGAAACCGCATTTAAGCCCGGGTAGTCTACGCACATGCGCATACTACCATCCTTTTTCTTCACTAAAAGGATAGGCAAAGCCCATGGTGAAGGACTAGGTTGTATAGACCCTCTGCTAAGGTAGTCAACAAGCTGACGTTCCACCTTGGCAGCCTCTAAGTAACTCATACAGTAAGGTGGTTTACTAACAGGTTTACAGCCTGCAGTCACGTCAATGCCATGTTCTAATGAGCGTGTCGATGGTAATCCTGATGGCAAATCGTTAGGAAAGACATCTTGAAATTCCTTTAATAATTTTTATAATTGATTAGCAACGTTTGCTTGTGTAGAATTAGCAATTGGTGGATTAGAGGAGAGAGAAGCATGCGGTGTTGAGGAATGTTCAACAGACTCAATGTTAGAAAGAAAATGAGATAGTGAGTAACACAAGAAAACATGTTCTATTTCATTATAAAAAACGAGCTGCATGAGCTCATCAATACAAATCAGTGTTGATGAAGGTATATCCTTTTCTCCTAACAACAACACATGTGCGCCATGGGAATCAACATCAAGCTGTTGTGCTCATAGCTACCCTTCAGTGATGGTCCTAGGCTATGCAACCACTCCCTACCAAGAACCACATCAGCCCTTTCCATGTTCATAACCTGAAAATCCAAACAAGTAGAGTACCCTTGTACTTCCAATGGAACAGCTCGGCATTGAGTATCCCATATTTCAGTATCATGTCCATTCATCATTGCTACCTTGTAGCGGTGGGTACTCGGAGTTTGAGGCAGTTTGAGATTTTTCACCAATCCATAATTGATGAAATTGTGAGTAGCACCATCATCTACCAAGATGCACATCTTGTGCCCTTGCAGATATCCGTGCATACATACTAACTCATGTGGTCCAAAGGTTCTTTGCCACATGGAAGCTGTGAGACAACATTCATGCACCACCTCAGTGTGTGTTACTTCCACTGTGGAGAATTTAAAGGAAGACTCAAGAGGTAGTAGTTGCACCGTGTGCACTGCTTTCTCCTTCCCCTGAGCAGCAGATTTCCCCTTGGGATAATCCTTTTTGCCATGGCCTCTTCCTAAACATTGAAAATATAGCTTCTCTTTCTTGGCTTTATCAAAATTCTCAGGAGAGAGAGGACCCCTGGACCCCTTGGGTTTTTTAGATGCATCTGAATTCGCAACTAGAAATTTTCTTTTATTGTGCCCGTACTGAGTGCGTGTATATTACCATTCATACTAGCAGGCATGTTACTATTATGTGTTTCCTCTTCTTAAGCTCTGGAGTCAGACCTCGTATGAACCCTCGTACTTGTTGAAAGGTATCCAAGCCTTCCAACTTGAGGATAACGTCCCGATAGTGAGAGATATATTCAAGGGTGATGGGTATTGGTGCATGAAACATGTATCCGAAGCCGTCCAATTCGGCCTCGTTTGTAGGCAAAATTCCTTGCTAAACATTGTTTCAAAGGCTGCCCAACTCTGTGGTATGATGTTCTTCTCCTTGAGAGACGTCCACCATTTGTAGGCCTTGCCTTCCAGAGTTAAGCTCGTTTGCAGAGCTCTGATTGCATCCGGAGTACACCGTAACCCGTGAATTCCATCCCATTTACTGAGAAAGATATTCACTGCATCCTTATTGCGGTCTCGGTCTTCGCCCTTGAAAACTGGTGGTTTAAAGTTCTTTAACAAGTCATCCACCTCTTTGGCAGTGAGAGTATGCAACATTTCATTAATTGGGCCTTGCCCTTGTGTTCCAACGTGCTCATGCATGTGGGTGTCAGTAGGACTCTTAGACTGCTGTTGCATTAATTGAATGACTAATGTGGAAAGTTTAGTAACATTTTCATTTAAAGCTTTACAATTTTCATCCATGACTGTCATGCGTGTCTAAAGTGCACGAAATTCTTGAATATTGAGCAATTCGTAAGCATCTTCTCCTGTCGTAGCGTCGCGGGTACTCTCCTTGAGAGGATCTGGCCGCGAGCTGTCATTGGTAGGATCAGGAGTACTTTGCTCAAAATCGAATGTCATGTTGATATCCGAATCCATGGCTACACAGTGCAGTGAAAGAAGTACTCAGAAAAAAATACCTGATGTTGAGAGCACTCGCCAAGTATAGGAGCTTTGCTAACTCCACTTGTGCTTCGTAGCACCTGACCGTCAAAAAATAAAGAACTTGCACAATCGGCGTAGAAAACGAACTCCACAAAATCGCCCGTGGCTCACAAGGCGACTGAAATCTTGTAGTGGAGAGGGTCGAATCGTCACCGTTGTGAAGAAGCTTGATTATTGAAAGCTTTTGTAATCGGCGAACGATTATGTTGCATGAACTCCAATTGAAACTGTCGCAATTGTAAAAATATGCAAGAATCTGGAATTTTCTACAAGAACTGAGCGGAATCGTAAGCTGTCAGGCTCGAGGGAAAGCCGACATAGCTTGATTCTTGCACCGAGTACGGAGGTTGAGGCTCGTGACTTGCCTTGCTTGTGGGAAGGACCACCAAGAAGGTCCAAGGCTCAAAACATTGTTTCAATTGGCCATGCCATGTGAAATAAGGTGATTTTTTTGAAGAAAAACCTCGCAGGCAGCCCGAGCAGGAGAAAGTTTGTGTGCGGCTTGCTCAGGCACTATTAGGCCAAGTGCTCTTGGAAGCACCCCATCTTCACCATAGCGCTCTTGTCAAGCCAGAGCTCGCGAAATTCTATGCACCACACATCCCCGTCCAAAAATGGAAACATACCCGATTTAGGCAAGCCAAACTGCTAATTTTGGTAAAATCCCTAATAAAGCCACGGTTCACCCCTTAAAGCCCTATTTTTAGGAGCCAAAAGTGAGAACGCCTAGAGAGAGAGTGGAAGAGAGACCTCCTAGGCCACCTAAGCTCTGATACCAGTGTAAGAACTAGGGAAAACGAGACTGAAGACCCTCCTCCCAACGTCCCATTATATAGGCGGGCTCCTAGCCCCTTGCCCTAGACGGATCCCCTGTCCACACTGTCTAGCCCGACCCTTGCCCGTAGTCCATGACCATCCTAGTCCTTAGGTTACAGGACCCTTGTCCTGAGACTGAGAGAGAGAGAGAGAGAGAGAGAGAGAGAGAGAGAGAGAATAGCTAGCTGTTGCATCAAGCAAAGCAAGCTATGTATATTTACTGTTTTGCTCTTCACTCCCAAGACATATGATACAAGTAGAACCTTGTCCCCCCACCTCTCGGATCACAAACTTTGTTGACTTCTTGGCTTTGCATCCCCCGCCTCTCGGCTCATCAGCCCCCCTTCCCTGCTTTTTGCTTCCTGCACCACATGGCCTAGCTTGAATTTGGCTTCCTGTTATAGAAGTAGAATAGAAAATGCACATAGTCGCTCTCCAAGAAATAGCATGTGCACTCCAAGATATGGCCACACCTATACACGTGCGCGCACGCGCGCGCGCACACACACACACACACCCATATATATATATATATATATATATATATATATAGAGAGAGAGAGAGAGAGAGAGAGAGAGAGAGAGAGAGAGAGAGAGAGAGAGAGAGAGAGAGAGAGAGAGAGAGAGAGAGAGAATCTCTCCAAATGCAATCATGTACAATTGCATCTTGAAGGTATGTGGCATTACACAAGATGATAATATGGGCAAAAGAGTTAACAATGATATTGTTAGTCAAGGGTTGTTGAAAGAAAACATTGCGCTTGGCCTTGCCTTGGTCGACATGTATGCCAATAGACCAGCCAGGGCAGCACGTTCTAGTTGGCAATTAGACCTAACGGAGAGACATAGAGAGATCAGAGGTCGGACTAGATGGGCAGAGACGAGAGGCTGTACTGATTGTGGGATACGTCCAACTTGGCCAAGAAGCTCTAAGAGGGCATCTCTCCAAATGCAATCACGTACACTTGCATCTTGAAGACATGTGGCATTACACAAGAGGTTGATATGGGCAAAAGAAATCACGATGATATTTTTTTCAAGGATTGTTGAAAGGTGCATGGCTGCCTTAGTCGACATGTATGCCAAATGTGTTGCACTCAAAAAGTTCTTGAGGAGCTTTCATTCCTGGACATTGTTAGGCGCATCTTTGACACCCCGTTTTTTATAAATCTGTACATATGTACATGACGCCTGATGTCAAAAGGGTGTGCGGGATTTTGTTTTGTGTGTTTTTTAGCTTGCTTTAGCAAGCACATGTACATGCAATGCAAGCCACTAGCATAGCGCCAGCTGTCGGGTTATTGTAAGTCATGCCAGTAAGTGAGTTCTTTGAAGTGAAACTTGTATATAACTAAAACTCGTGTACAAACTTAAAAAAATTTAGCCAAAGTTTAGAAAATTTTAGTTTGTGGGTCGTTTGGTCTTCTCCATGCTTTTGGATGCAGTTTTTGGCCCACGCCTTGCCTTCTCTACGTGTAGTTGTATCGGGACAACTCCTTGTTCGCGTCAATTTTTCATGTTGTGGCGTGTAGATTCAATTTTGGTCATCTTCGGCTTTCTTGCCAATAATTTTTCAAGCTTTCTTCCAAGCTTTAAAGTGGCCCAATTGGAGTTGTGCCCTTCAAGTTACGACTAGTTCTTTGTAGGGTTATGGCTATAGCATCCTAGTGGCAAGTTGTGTGCGGACAGATTGGGAGGGCATGTATCTATGAATTGTGGAATTGATGTTAAAGTTGTGGATTTGTGATGTTTGATTGTGAAATGGAATGCCCTTGTTTTCATATGCATTGGTCGGCGTGTGTTGTAAATCCATGCTTTGACAGGGTTTTGTTCTTATGTGCTATGGTCCTTTGGGTGAGCGTGTGCTTGTAAATTTTCAAGGGAGCATATGCCTTTTGATTGGGGTTTACTAAGAGTGGTTTTGGTATACTTTTTGGTGCTGAGGTTGAAGTTTTAACGCTCTTGGGTTGTAAAACTATAGAGGTGTCCCATGTTTTCTTTTGCCCAACAATGTTTTGGTGCCCGCCCACTGAGGAATCACTTCAAGCTACCTTCGGAGTTTTTCGGAGCATTTAGTTTTTTTTATTTTAGTGGGAAATAAAATGAAAGTGCCAAAGGTTTCATTGAGCAAATGGAGTTTGCTTAACTTCTTGATGACAATCAAAACCTAGCATTGGTGCTACAAATCTTCTACTTTTGTTTGAAGGGAGATGCTAGGGAATGGTTGGAGGGCTATGAAAAGGAGCTACAATCATCCCAACCTCCTCAAGTTATGACCTATGAAATGGTAATACGTGCTTCTCTTACACACTTTCAATAGGTGGAAGACCCATAGAAGGTATGGCAGTCTATTCAAGGCTTGGTAATAGAGTGAAGGCCTGACCATAGAAGACTTTGTGAAGGCATTTAATGCGTTATGGACAAAGTGGTGTACATCTTTGGGGGCTTAAATTCCTCTATCCACATTGAAGAAGTATAGGTTTCTTGCAAGTTTGAGGAGTAGCCTGCACTTGAAGGTGGAGCTTAAGCAACCAAGGACCTTTGAGGAGGCAGTTGAGATTGCAAAAAATAAAGAGTGGAAAGCGAAGTGTTTTCATCACCTTGGAATGAATGTTGAGTCAAAGGTTGAATTGAAAGTTGTAGAGAAACCAAGGGTCCTCATCAGGGAGCTAGATTATGATCAACAAGCTTGTCATGATGTGAATGCTTTTTGCAAAGGAGATGCAAGAGGTTGTGGTCTGAGGTAGCAACTCCCACTACATGCAGCCTATCTATGGTGCTAGCAGGGTGAAGCTAGAGGTGGAAAGAGGCTATATTGAGGTGGAGCTTATCATGGTGAGTGTGATTTATGCATGTAGAAGGTTTAGACACTACCTTCTCCCCAAAGCATTCACATTTCTCACTAGCTACACTCTTCTACCTCAATTAGTGAATAGCCCTACTTTGTCAAAGAGGCTCATAAAGTGGATTATGGAGCTACAAGAATTCCAATTCTCTTTTCTTGTTAAGGAGATTACAAGGGATACATTGGCTGATTTGCTTACTTATTAGGAAATCCCTCTTCTTATCAAGGAGGATACGATGAAGAAGCAACACATGGAAGCTCCTAACATAGACAATGCCTATCTGTTGTTTTTTGATGGCTCTTACAGGAAAGTGCATGGTGAAGCTTCAAGAGGTGTTGTAATTTATGATCCTCAAGATACTTTGGTAACTAAAAGGATTTTAAAGCTTACGGCACAAAGCAACAATGAAGCTCAGTATGCTACTTTGGAGAAAGGGCTCAACCTTTGCCTTGAGATTGACATCCATCATGTGAGGGTAAGAGGTGATGCTCTTTTGGTGATTAAACAAGTACTTGGGATGTGGCAAAGTAAGAATCCAAGGCTGAAAAATATGTGTTTTCAAGTGAAAAATTTGCTTAAGCGTGTTGAAGCTTGCAGTTTAAGGCATGTGGACATGTCTCAAAATGAAGAAGCACATGGTGCAACACAAGCTTCTATTGGCCAATTGTATGTGATAAGGGTTGATTCTCCTCTTTATTTGGGAAGGGAAGCTTTGGAGAGGGAGGAAGAGTTTATACAAACATGTGTGCTTCCATCAGAGTTGGAGAAATCAAAGAAGTACGCCTTCCTTCGTCGTGCCAAAAGGTATGTGCTACTTGGTGATGCCTTAGATATGAAGGGGGCTGATCTTGTGATGAGAAAAGTTCCTTGGAAAGAGGAAGTTTACAGGATTTTGGAGGAGAATCATGAGGGTTCTTATGGTGGTCACTTTGCTTCAAATATCACTTTGCATAAAGTCTTGTAGGAGGGGTATGTGTGGCCAAGCATGCAACGTGATGTTCATCATTGGTGCAACTCTTGTAAAGAGTGCCAAAGCATGGCAATTAGGGTTCTCAAATCAGAAATTAGAGGCACCATTGTGTCTTATGATGTATTTGAGAAGTGGGGTATTGATGCAATAGGTCCTCTCCCTATGACAGCTAGAGGCAAATGTTACATTGACTATCTATCCAAGTGGGCCAAAGCCAAAGCTGTTAGGCAAATCACAAGCAAAGATGTTTCCAAATTTATATATGAAGATATTTTTCGCAAATTTGGCATGCCATTGGAGTTACTTTTTGACAAGGGTCGAGGTTTCAAGGGAGAGATGATGGATTATCTATGTGAGAAGCTTCATGTGCATCGCAGGTTTACTACTCCATATTATCCGCAATGCAATGGAATGAATGAGAGGTTTAATGGAGAGCTCATAAGGATTCTTACAAAGATGACAAGAAATAATGTGAAAACTTGGGATTTAGAGTTACCTTGTGCTCTATGGGCTTACATGACTTCCATCAAATCAGGTACTTGTTTGTCTCCCTTCCACCTAGTTTTTGGCAAAGAGGCTTTACTTCGTATTGAGGTGGAGATACCAGTTTTTAAGTTGATGCTAAATCTTGAAGAAGAGCCTAATGATGCACTTGAGGAGATTCTTTTATATTTGCAATGTGTACAATTAGAAAGGTTGCTGACTTTTGAGCATTATGAGCAGGTCTTGAAGAACAATCAAGCAAAGACAAATGAGAAGGTGAAGGACAAAGACATCAAGAAGGGTGACATGGTGCTTTGTTACAATAGTAAGCTTGATAACACTTTTCAAAAGAGTATAATTAGATAGGTTGCCGACTTTCGAGCATTATGAGCAGGTCTTGAAGAACAATCAAGCAAAGACAAATGAGAAGGTGAAGGACAAAGACATCAAGAAGGGTGACATGGTGCTTTATTACAATAGTAAGCTTGATAACACTTTTTGCAATGTGTACAGTTAGACAGGTTGCTAACTTTTGAGCATTATGAGTAGGTCTTGAAGAACAATCAAGCAAAGACAAATGAGAAGGTGAAGGACAAAGACATCAAGAAGGGTGACATGGTGCTTTGTTACAATAGTAAGCTTGATAACACTTTTCAAAAGAAGTTTCAAATTAATTGGCAAGGTCCTTTCTTGGTCTTAAACAGGTTTCAAATGGCACATATCAGCTTGTTGACTTGGATGGTACCCCACATAAAGCACGTGTTAATGGCTACATGTTGAAAAAGTATATTGCAAGGTTGATGACTATAATTGAAGATGAGACTTCTTTTGAGGAATTTTATGATCATGTGGATAATGATGAAGATGAAATGAAGACTTCCTCATCTGGTTTACAAGATCTCTTTTTTGTTGTTGATCATGAATGATCTAGCAGGTTGGGGTGCGGCAAACTATGTTAGGCGCATTTTTGACACCCCGTTTTTTTGTAAATTTTTTACAGATGGACATGACGCCCAATGTCAAAAATGTGTGTGGGATTTCTTTTTGTAGGTTTTTTAGTTTGCTTTAGCAAGCACATGTACATGCAGGGCAAGTCACTATCATAGCACTAGCTGTCGGGTTACTATAGGTGCCCATAAGTGAGTTCTTTGAAGTGAGAATTGTATACAACTAAAACTCATGTAAAAACTTAAAGAAGTTCAAAGTTCAAAAAATTACAGTTTTTGGGTCGTTTGGGCTTATCCATGCTTTTGGATGCAGTTTTTTGCCCTCGCCTTGTCTTCTCTACGGGTAGTTGTATCGGGACAACTCTTTGTTTGTAGTGGTTGTAGATTCAATTTTGGTCATGTTCATCTTTCTCGCCAACCATTTTTCAAGACTTTTTCCAAGCTTTAAAGTGCCCTAATTGGAGTTGTACTCTTCAAGTTACGACTAGTTCTCTGCAGGGTTATGGCTATAGCAGCCTAGCGGCAAGTTGTGTGCATACAAATTGGGAGGGCATGTATCTATAAATTGTGGAATTGATGTTAAAGCTGTGGCTTTGTGATGTTTAATTGTGAAAGGGGAGGCCCTTGTCTTCATATGCATTGGTCGGTGTGTGCTGTAAATCCGTGCTTTGACAGGGTTTTGCTCATATGTGCTATGGTCCTTTGGGTAGGCATGTGCTTGTAAATTCCCAAGGGAGCATATGCCTTTTGGTTGGGGTTTACTAAGAGTGGTTTTAGTATACATTTGGTCCTGAGGTTGAAGTTTTAACGATCTTGGGTCGTAAAGCTATAGAGGTGTCCCACGTTTTCTTTTGCCCAACAACGTCATCTCTTGGAATGCACTGATTGCGGGATATGCCAAATTTGGGCAGGGCCAAGAAGCTCTAAGCTATTTTCAGTGGATGCAAAGTAGGGTGTCTCCCAAGATGCAATCACATACGCTTGCATCTTGAAGGTAGTAGGATACATGCTGATATTTGTGATAGTAGGCTACTTGAAAAGAGTAGGCAACATGTTAGTCAATATGTATTCAAAGTGTGTTACACTTCTCTGAGCACAACAAGTCCCGAACGAGCTTGGAATCCACAATGGTTGTCTCATGGAGTGCATTGATTGCAAGATATGTCCAATTGGGTCAGGGTAAGGAAGCTCTGGGTTGTTTTCAACAGATGAAGAGAGAGGGTGGTGCACTTCGCAAAGTGCAACAAGTCCTTGATAAGCATCATGTCCGCAATGTTGTCTCATGGAGTGCATTGATTGCAAGATGGACATTATATACGTCAAGTGTGGTGCACTTCTCAGAGCACAACAAGTCCTTGGTTGACAAGGTTCATGTCCGCAATGTTGAGCTCTTGGCTGTTTTCAGTAGATGCAAAGAGAGAGAATCTCTCCAAATGAAATGACATACACTTGCACCTTGAAGGCATGTGGCATTACAAAAGATGCTAATATGGGCACAATAATTCACGATGATATTGTTAGTCAAGGTTTGTTTGAAAGAAAAAATTGTGCTTGGCATTGCCATGGTCAACATGTATGCCAAATGTGGTGCACTTCATAAAGTACAAAAAGTGCTTGAGGAGCTTCTTGTCCGGGATGCACTGCTTGCGGGATATGGGAAGGGCCAAGAATCTATGGGCTGTTTTTGGTGGATGCAAAATGAGGGTGTCTCTCCAGATGCAAAACGAGGGTGTCTCTCCATATATAATCACATATGCCTACATCTTGAAGGCAAGGGTTAGGGTCAAGAAGCTCTCTGCTATTTTCAACAGATGTAGAGAGAGGTCGTCTCTCCAAATGCAATCATGTACACTAGCACCTTGAAGGCATGTGCCATTACAGAAGATGTTGATATGGGCAAAATAATTCATGATGATGATGTTAGTCTCACAAGGTGTTGAAGGAAAACACTTCCTTGGTCGACATGTATGCCAAACGTGGTTCACTTCATAAAGCTAAAAAGTGCTTGAGGAGCTTCATCTCCAAGATATTGTCTCTTGGAATGGATTGATTGCGGGATATGCTCAACTTGAGCAAGGCCAAGATTCTTTGGGCTATTTTTGGCGGATGCAATGCGAGGGTTGCAATCACATCCGCTTGCATCTTGAAGGCAAGGGTCATGGTAGGACCAAGAAGCTTTGGGTTGTTTTCGGCAAATGCGAAGCAAGGATGCCTTCAAGATGCAATCACATACGCTTGCATCTTGAAGGCAAGGGTGGGTCAAGGTCACGAATTTTGAATTGTCTTCAATAGAGGCACAGAGGGGGAATCTCTCCAAATGCAACCACGTACACTTGCACCTTGAAGGCAAGTGGCATTACAAAAGATGCTAATAGGGGCAAAAGAATTCACGATGATATTATTAGTCAAGGGTTGTTGGAAGAAAATGTCGTGCTTGGCATTACCTTGGTTGACATGTATGCCAAATGTGATGCACTTCATAAAGCACAAAAAGTGCTCAAGGAGCTTCCTATCCGGGATGTCGTCTCTTTGAGGAGCTTTCATTCCTAAATGCCGTCTCTTGGAATGCACTGATTGCTGGAGGGGATTGCCATTTTCCAAGATAAAACCTACAAGCTAACGAGCTTTGGACCAAAATATGTACTCAAATTTTCAAGTGTTGTCAACTTTATTTCAAAGAGAAATTATATTTGGTAAGTAGTTTTCTTGATTTACCACTTTAAACATTCCTACTCTCATATCTTATGTATACTCAAAAGCAACATTTGTGCTTGATTCTAAGTGTCTTTAATTGTAGCAAAAAGTTTCTACACATACAAGGTAATCACATTTTGTGTAGAATTAAAATAAGTACCAAAAAATATCGATGTTAATTTTATAAAGTGCTGCACAAAATAGAATACAATTGTATGAGGTAGTCGTGTTTGTGTGTCACAAAAAAGGAGAGAAGTCGATGAAGCAGACATCTTGGGTTTCTACAAGGAAGAGCAAAAGTAGATATATCCATGTTTTCACACCCTAGAGAGTGTAATGTGTAGCTCTTCTTTCGTCAAATTGGATTGGTGGATGAATTGTAAGTGGCATAGGAAAACATCGTAAATGTGTATACAATGCAAATATGGCATCATGAAGACTTTCAATCTCCTTTAAAGTGAGTCACGTTCCTTTTGCTATAATCCAATTTGTAGGTGCAAGTGATATGAAGCCAAAAATAGCATGTGTTGGCTCCCACATGTGCTCCACACAATCACCACAAAGCCATAATATCTACGGTCGAATATCTGAGTCATCCTTAGAAATTCATATTCTTACATAGAAAGAAGGGACCGGGACTCCTTCTTTTCCTACATGTCCCTTGGCATCTACGTGTTTTCTACACTCGGGTCTAATGGAGCTCAGATATCCTTGACACCTCACCATGCTTCCAGGGTTGGTTCGTCGTACGTCCAAAACTGTTGGGCTAACCTCAACCTCTTTAATTTGATTGGTCACATGTTCCTCACAAAGAGTGGTAGTAGTAGAGGAGTGTCTTCATCACTGAGTTTTGTTCAAAATCAAGTTCGTGCCTTAGGAGTCAAAAGAGACTGTGGACTCTTTCATCGCATTGTGGTAGTATCCTCACAACCGACCTCAGCCTCAACTGCAATACCAATCTCCTCTACAACCTCATTTGTCAAGTCCGCTAGCTTCCTTTGTGAATGTGGTTGTTTCTTCCAGATTGCATCCCTTTGTTGTAAGTTTCGAATACTTGGTCCAAATCCTATATTTTGCCTTTTCAAAAATGCAAAATGTTTGGCCCGTTGTAGACATGTAGCTATCATAAAACCATGAAACTCTACTCTTTTGTAGCCCTCCTTTTCCATGACCTCATTCAACATCTGTCAGAAGAGGACTTGAGCTTCAGTATCTTCACTTTTAAATTCCCTAATAGCTATTGTTTGAAGTTCATACATGTAAGGATTATACACATGACATGCCATGGAATGCCAGTCTCTTATCCTTTTGATATTGTCAAAACAAACCCAACAATCACCAAATTTCCCTGACATTTTCATTTTATTTACCAGATGCACACTAGGGGGAGGTTCCTTAGTACTCATTTTAAAAACATCATATTGATAGTATAATATAGATGCCAACTGACCTGGAAAAACAACACCATGAATAAATTTCAATTTACTTTTTAGTTTCAAATTTAATATTCTTTCCAACATGCAAGGTCCACATGGGAGATGTATCACTTCATAATTACCTTTTATCAATGTGTGTAGGATCTTTGTAATTTTTTTTAGCAACGTGAACACTAATTCATTGCTATGAAAAAATATTGAGCATTGCGACAAAATATTGAAGATTGGTATGCATGATTACGCAAGCATAGTAGGTACTTTTCTAACATGTCGATTTGTGTAGGAGCAGGTGTCTGTAGTTGTGTATGAGCAGGTCTTGAAGGAGCAACTATTGGTATTTACAAGGAGGTGTACCTAGCTAGTATGTCAACATGGTTTAAGAAAAAGCCAAATTAATTAGAATCTCAACAAGATTCTCTCTACCCTCAAAGTGAGAGCGAAGTTAGATGCCATTTGCGACGGGTTTCCATGCCTACACTCTCAATCTCTCTGCCGATTTCTCCCTCTCTCTCTCTCTCCACACACACACACACACACACACACACACATATAGTCGAGGGCGCCCTTATAATCTCTGTGCTATTTAGGCAATTGGAAAGAGATTGGGGGTATTTAGGCAATGCATTATTTTTTCTTAAAGGGTGCCGAATATGTGCACACAATTTAAGTTGAGTTTAGTTGTTCCATGAAATACAATTGGAGATTCCATAGATGTTTCAATCGAAAGTTGAAAGAACAGTCATAGAAGTTGCTCTTTTTTTATTAAAATAGGAGCTACGTTTTTAAAGGAGATTCTAGAGCTCTCAAATAGGCAATCTCTCTCTCTCTCTCTCTCTCTCTCTCTCTCTCTCTCTCTCTCTCTCTCTGTGTGTGTGTGTGTGTGTGTGTGTGTGTGTGTGTGTGTGTGTGCAATGGACCTATGTGATACTTTGAATTGTGAGAGACTAGCTCCTCTCTCCCTCCTGACTCTTGAGCATTGGTGCTTTGTTGTAGGTTGTTGTATTCCTCTCTCATGCGAGTGGATGCATGCGGTGATGCTCACAAGCTATCCCCATTGTTCTGAGACTTTGGCTTACAATGCATCTTGCAGAGCAACATTTTAAAAAAAATACCACAAATTCTTTTAAAATTTACTAACTTATTATAACCCTCATAGTGTGTTTCGTCTAATCGTACCGATCCAAATTTTTAAAAATGCCAAGGCCACACACTCGCTAGTTATTTGATAGGTGTGATATGCTGCCTTGGGTTTGGATAGCTCCTTCGAGGCTATTTCAGACTTGGGATGCCGCTACCTTGGGTTTGAAAGGTTTGACTAGCAAAGCATGGATTGGTGTGATCTACGGCCTTGTGTTTGATAGGCTATGTTGGGTTTGACTAGTTAGGATAGGCTCCTCCCAAGCTATTTCGCCAGTGAAATAGCAATGCAACCTGAGGTATACGAGGCCACTATAGGATTCTCCCAGGCTATTTTGCCAGCGAAATAGGAATGCAACTTGAGGTAAGCAAGGCGACTATGGAATCCTCCCAGGATGTTTTGCCAGTGAAATAGGAATGCAATCTAGCGAATAAATAGGTAGCAACTAGATGTAATTAAGAAACGTAGAGGGAAAGCGAGAAATAGGGAAACATAGAGGAAAGGATGTACATGTAAAGAACTTGTGACAGGTTTTATCATGTAAGGAGCTTGAGCACCATCATGGGAATCTTTTTCTTGATGCCACTTCAAGTTCTATCTTCTGCAAGGCAGAGTCGATAGACTAATGCTTGGTCTATGGGTTGCAAAGAGATAGGGAGAGAGGCTGCAGCCTCCTTGGATGTGAGAGGGCAAGATCCTCAAGTTTTTGAAATGTTTATGGAGCAGTAAGACTCTCTATCAATACAATATAAGGCGATTGTGTGTGATAACAAGATGGTGGGTGACAACAAGACGGTGGATGGTTTCATACAATGAGCTAGGAATGCATGACATTGGTGCTATGTCAACGAGAATGGATGGCATAGGTTATACTCTATAAAACATTTGCTATACTCTATAAAACATGTTTGAAATCTTGCCTTGTCCTTCCAGACCCAAAAAAGGTAGAAAATCATGGTGGTGATTTTGAGATTACACATGCGATGAAGAAGAAGAAGAAGAGCTTCACCACTTACATGATATACTGATCCATTTAATGTTTTTGTGACATTGTTCATCGTGCAACACGAGAGTGTGCAGTTGTTGTGGGAGGTTGGCTATGTTGGCTTGGGTAAAAACATACTTGCAAAGAAGTTTGGAGGTGAGTTTGAGAAGATTAGATCATTCTATTTGAGGACTAGTGGGGAGAGAAGGCAACAACACAAGAAGACTTGCACTTGGAGTGTTGATTTGTGTGTCATTGACTTGCCTATAGGCTCTATAAGTCTAGGTATGATGTTTGACTTGGTGATGGCAATCTTGTCAATGTATTTGGTCATTCTTGCCTTATTTTGTTCTCTCATGGCTCTAGGATATAAGACTTCTCCAACCTGGAATGCTATCTTATCTTGAAAAAACACATCCTCTACTCCATGGGCTGGAGGGAGGGATTGCAAACGATATGGCGTTCATGCTTATGTTATGCAATTTCTTACTTCTTCAAATGGTACTGCATTGGAACTTCAAGCCGAAATGGGACCAATTCTTAAAATGAGCATGTCTTCATATGACGAGGTAGTGTCTTGCAATTGAAAATGATCACTCTATTGTGGCAACCGTCTTTGTCCTTTGATAGCTTCCTACTTTTTGGATGTGGATGCCTCATCCTCATTTTCAACATTGGAGGATGAGGAGATGGAGACATGTTCCCATGGATTGGTAAGTATAAACTCAACTCTAATCACATTCACTTTGGCAATGCTTGACAAAGCTACAATATATCCATTGAAATAGGTCCTTGCAACGTAGTGCTACAGAGATGGCAAGGTCCATGTGTGGAAGGGATGACCAACTTTCTGGTATTTGATTGTGGAAAATTGTCTTTGTCCGTTGATTAGATTCCCACTTTTTGGATGTGGGTGCTGCATCCTCACTTTTACCGATGGAGGATGGGGAGATGGAGACATTCTACTTTCAAGTCCCCATGGATTGGTGAGTATAAACTCAACTCTAATCACATTCACTTTGACAATGCTTAACAAATCTAAGATATATCCATTGAAATATGTCTTTGCCATGTTATGCTACAGAGATGGCAAGGTCCATGTGTGGAAGGGATGACTAACTTTTTAGTATTTGGTTCTATGGTGTGATTTGATATGATGCTTCATTTTGGTTTGAGACTATTTGACATTATGGAGTGATTTGACAATAATCGGCATTATTGGTGTGAATTGACAATATTAGGGATTATGGTTTGACATTGTTTTGCTTTATGGTTTGACATTATTTGGCTTTATGGTGGTAAGATATATTTTTGTACAATGTTTCATCCTTGTGGATTTTATTTCTTACTAGTTATTCCACATTTTGGTTTGATGTTATTTGACATCATAGTGTGATTTGATAAAAAGTTTTGGTATTATGTGATTTGACATTATTAGGAATTATGGTTTGGTAGTATTTTATTTAATAGTGAGGATCGATTCTATCTGCTTTTATGGTGTGTTAGATTAAGTAGAATGCACCATTGTTTGTAGCTTTTGGAATGGTGATATTTCTTACATTTGATTGTTGGCTTTCTTACATAACATATCAAATAAATTGAGTGGTTTGTGCATTTTCAATAGTGATGGTTGCTTCATAACTATACCCATAATTGTGAATATCAATTACCTAAGGTAAATCAAAAGATAAAAGAATTTTGCATTAACTATTTAATTAACACAAGTTATTTCTTATGCATATTTCAAAAGGAAATATGTACATTGTAGAGGTTGTTTGTCTTCAATTGTCTTCAACCTATCAAAACCTAGAGCTAGAGGACATACAATTTCTAGAAAAAAAAATTGGATTTGAAAAATTATCACATGAACCTTAGGATGTTGAAAGCTATAAATAACCAAAAAGAAATTATTTATGATTTCTATTCAAAATATAGCTAGCAATGATTGGCATTTAAACTACTTATTTCTATCCTAAGCACGTTAGCTCGAGTATCTTAGCTCGCCATATTTACATGTCCGATATTGCGGGATATGACCAATTTCGGTAGGGCCAAGAAGCTCTGGGCTGTTTTTTACAGATGCAAAGCGAGGGCGTCTCCTGAGATGCAATCATATACGCTTGCATCGTGAAGGGAGTAGGATACATGCTAAAATTTGTGATAGTAGGTTACTTGAAAAGAACATACTTAGGCAACACGTTGTTTACTATGCATGCAAAGTGTGTTGCACTTATTAGAGCACAACACATGCGAGCATGGAGTTATCAGATTCAGTAGTGCATCATAATCATCATCATTTGCATCCATACTTGCTTGATTTAGGGCCCTTTTCCTTTTGGAGTAATCATTCACAAGACCATTCAAGCTTATCACCAAAAAGGAGGATCACACAGTTTAGTTACAAGCAGCTAAAAAGAGCGACAAAGAAATTCACAACGTTAATCGGTAAAGGTGTTTTTGGACCTGTTTATAAGGCCATGTTGCCAAACACGGCCGTCATTGTGGTGAAGGTTCTTGCTACCAATTCCAAGCTAGGTGACAGAATTTACGAACGAGATTCACATATGACATGAAAGATCAACAACTTCTCCAGAACCTGCTCAAACAACAATATGCTGAGTTCAAAATTAGTTTTACCTATTGAGTCTCCTAAGTCTACCAAGATTTTGTTTATATCATCGTCTATATTTTGTCAAACCTTTGTTTTATTTTGTGAGTTGTCAATCATGGTCATGCCAAACTTTTGTACGGGTTATAGACACTGCCATGAAATAAAATGGTAAGACCACCCTTTGTTGTTTGGTTGAGTTCTGGTATGTCTCACATTGATGGTTGTTTGAGGGAAGTACACACACACACACCTATGCTTTAGTCAAGGGGGGGGAGTTCTACTCATTGTTTCAGGTGATTGGACTCTGCCATGGTCTGTCTCGAGTCCATTGTCAGTAGTTTGGGCTTGAGGGGGGGTTGTTGGGTATGCAAGCCCTTGTGCGTCTAGCCTGTGGGGAACACTGCTTATAACATGCAGGTAGGTTCAGTGGCAAGTCAAGTGGTGCATGCCAAATTGCCTTTATATGTAAGGTTTTAAAAGGAACAAATAAGTCAAAGAAAGTAGCGTGTTCTTTTGTTGCCTCTCTGTGTATCGAATCTCTGCTCTCTCTCTTTGTCGCTGCATCTCCTCCACCGCCATGGATCCTCACCGTTTTGATCCCCCATAGCTCCTTTTTCCCAACAAACAAGGGAATGTGATGTGTATCAAGGGTAGATGTATAAAGATAGACACATACATATATGTAGACATACACACTTAGGTACACACACACATACTCACATGAGTGAGCTTGAAAAATTGTATGAGATTGACCCATTGGAAATAGCGAAGGACACCCGTCATAGACAGGTCACACGAGCTCGTTACAATAGTATCAAAGTGTCGCTCTCTCTCCCTCCCTCCCTCCCTCTCTCTCTCTCTCTCTCTCTCTCTCTCTCTCTCTCTCTCTCTCTCTCTCTCTCTCTCAAAGTCTATTTTTTGCTTAAGATAGAGTGGGACAAACAGACTGATTTGGAACACGGGTTGCTTTGAGAGGTGCAAGTGGAGATCCCTTATCTCTGCATCTAATGAAAACAACCCAAAATTCTTGACCTTGACCCACCCCTGCCTTTGAGATGCAAGCACATGTGATTGCATCTAGGGAGTCACCCTTGCTTCGCATTTGCCAAAAACAGCCCAAAGCTTCTGAACTCTGCCTTGATCCTTGCCTTCAAGATGCAAGTGTATGTGATTGCCACCCTCGCTTTGCATCTACCAAAAATAGCCCAGACCGTTTTGGCCCTTCCCAAGTTGGGCATATCCCGCAATAAATGCACTCCATGAGACAACAATTGCGGATTTGAAGCTCGTCCAGGACTTGTGCCCGAGGTGGGAATACCCACTTGACAAGGTAAAGGAGTGGCCAATTTTTAAAGGTGTGAACAATTACAAAAAAAAAAAGAGTTTTTTCCTGTTGCAGCCGAGATTGGCGATGGTGTGAATGGTGAACTTCGCTTGCAGCGGGCCGAGACCACCAAACCAGGGCTTGCTGATATGTCAAAAATTCACCATAGGCCCATGGCGAAACCGTTGATGCCAGGTCTGATCAATTTGCTGTAGGGCGATTGCACCTCTCTCTCCTCTGCTAGCAGTCAATCCCGCGTTGCTGTGTCGAGGCTAAGCACCAAAGCTCTGATACCATGTGCTGGGAAAAAGGAGCTTGGGGGATCAAAATGGTGAGGATCCATGGCGGCGGAGGAGATGCAGCGAGAAAGAGAGAGAGCAGAGATTCGATACACAGAGAGGTAACAAAAGAACACACTACTTTTTTTTATTGATTTGTTCCTTTTGAAACCTTACATATAAAGGCAATTTGCCATGCACCACTTGACTTGCCACTGAACCTACCTGCATGTGATAAGCAGTGTTCCCCACAGGCTAGACGCACAAGGGCTTGCATACGGAAAGAGGGCTATGGCGGGTGACGTCTGAGAGGAGCCATGGCGAGCTTGGAGATGGATGTAGGTGCAAAGAACGAGAGAGAGAGAGAGAGAGAGAGAGAGAGAGAGAGAGAGAGAGAGAGAGAGAGAGAGAGAGAGAGAGAGAGAGAGAGAGAGAGAGAGAGAGAGAGAGACGGCAAAAAAACACCACGCTATGTATATGTTTATTCAACAACCTTTTACATATAAAGCCTCATAGCCATGCTAATTTCTAAATACAAGTGAAGTCCATCTGCATGCTTTTAGGAGATTCTCCCACGGGCTGACACACTAAATCGAGGCTTGAATATACCCAACATTTTTGTCATCCCTCACCACCCCAAACTCGCTCTCCCCCCCCCCCCCCCCCCCCTTTTGAGATAGAGAGAGAGAGAGAGAGAGAGAGAGAGAGAGAGAGAGAGAGAGAGAGAGAGAGAGAGAGAGAGAGAGAGAGAGAGTTTTAACTATTAACAATATATATAACACATGAGATATTCTACAAAGACCTTGGCCTACAGATAAAGTACAAAGTCATGTATTTCTTTTGATAGTTTATCCAAAGCAAATACATCATAGTAACAGGCCATTAAAGGGTAGGATGGTCATGTTATAGTCCAATAGTTACAAGTACAACACTTCATCTTCTAAATCAATAGCCAAGGAGACGACATCCTTACCTGCATCCAAAGTAAGAAAACAAACCATTCGTTAGCTTCCAAACAGCATTGCAGGTAATTGGGGTGACCTAGTTGTCATCCATGTCACCAAGGTATCAAAAAAAGAAAAATAATGCTGCTAAGGTTTAAAGTGATTAGTAATATTTTATTTCCAGAATCTAGAATAAAATTTTGAAAAAACTTTCCAGTTTTAGTTCAAGTTTAGTTCTTTCCTTCCGTACTTTTAAGTGAAGGTTTTATAGCCCAGAACAATGTTCACGCTATACCAATTGTTTCTTATGTTACTGTGAAGTCAGGTTTTAGTGTTTTTCAATCAGATTAAACAATCACTGGCATGGCTGTCCTCCTCTACCAGTATTTCCACCATCAAAAAGATTTCAGAAAACCTATTTTAGTGAGTTATAGCAATCTTTGAGTCACAGCTTCTCTTCCAAAAAACCCACAGTAATGATCCGAGACCACAATCAGCAGAAAGAAGAACCTTTTACCACCAACCATTCAATCTAGGCATAAATTTAATTCACCAGCAATCCAGTCGAATAAGCCAGTCATCTTATCCAATATACCACTACTAGATAGTGCCAAGAGTCGGCAAAAACCAGTCAGCAAAAAAAGACGAGTCAGGACCAGCAAGGGATATCTTACCTTTATATACATGAATCATCGGCACGGATCCTCACAAAGTCCAACATAATCAGATAGCCTAGACCAGCATAGGATAGCTTACCCTTTCATATATCAGTCATCGGCAAGGATCCTCACAAAGTCGAACATGATCCGAGACCATAATCAGTAGAAAGAAGAACCTTTTACCACCAGCCATTCAGTCTAGGTGGCAGTTTAATTCACAGCAATGCAGTCAAAAAAGCCAGTCCTTCTATCGAATATACCACTACCTAATAGTGCCAAGAGTCGGCAAAAACCAATCGATCAAAAAAACAGTCAAGACCAGCAAAGAATATCTTACCTTTACATATCCCATCCCTCCGCAAGGATCCTCACATAGTCGAACATAATCACAGAGTCTAGACCAGCATAGGATAACTTACCTTTACATATATCAGTCATCGGCAAGGATCCTCACAAAGTCGAACATGATCCGAGACCATAATCAGCAGAAAGAAGAACCTTTTACCACCAGCCATTCAGTCTAGGCAACAATTTAATTCATCAGTACTCCAGTTGGAAAAGCCAGTCACCCTATCACTATACCACTACCAGATATTGACAAGATTCGGCAAAACCTAGTTGGCAAAACAACCAGTCAAGACCAGCATAAGATAGCTTACCTTTATATGTATCAATCATTAGCAAGGATCCTCACAAAGTCAAATAGTTAATCTCAGTCCAACCCCTGATAACACATAACATTACCAAATATTGCTAAGAGTTAAGGTATACCAAGCCCAACCCCTCAAACTGAGAGAGAAGAGCAGTCTAACAACCCGAGACCACCATATAGTGCCAAGAGTCAAGGTATATCAATCCCAAAAAGTCGGTCAGTAGTGAATGTACAGCAAACCGGTCGGTAAAAAAAAACCCAGTCTAGACCAGTATAGGATATCTCTCCCTCTCATATATCAAAACATCGGCAAGGATCATCACACAGTCGAGCAATCAACCTCAGCCCAACCACTGATTAGACACCCCACTACCAGATATTGGCAAGAGTCAAGGTAAGTCAAGCCCAACTCCTCAATCTCAGATAGAAGAGCAGTCCAACATCCCGCGACTACTCTTTGTCTCAAACATTACTCCATAGTGGATACAATGATCTGTGCATCAGTCCGAAACCACTGATTAGACTTATCATTACCAGATATTGCCAAAAGCTTCTAAGTTCCCCATTAGAAATATCAAGAGCATATAAATTATTTTTAATAGTTCAAACCGAAAATGGTGCAATAAAAAACAGTGAAATACCCAACAGAAAAACCATCATTTCAGTCCGTTATATCAAAGCAAACCATACCCAAAGTGCCATTTAGTATTAAAATCACACAAGGTACCTCTGTAGATTCGGCCATTGATTTTTTGTTGGGAGCCATCACCAAAAGACTTGAAGAGATGAATCCTCTCACCCACGGTATAGTGTGTGCAACAATATTGCAAAAGACGAGGTGAAACCTCTCACACCCTTACCCACTCAATGTATGCAAAAACATGAAAGAACAGAATACCCTTATGGCAGCTAAGTGAGCGTTATGCTCACCTTTATAAGGTAGTGTCAAGCCTTGCAGTCTCCCGCCTCCGGCCGTGGAGCCCGCTCACGAGCACATGGAGTCTGGAGTTGCATTCGAATGCCCACCCACCCACGCAGGGGCGGTGCTAGTTGCATGCACCCCAAAGGTAGCAAGCGGCATCTGCAACATCCCACAAAGAAGCTCTGATTTCCTGTCACGCCGCGCTGTGCCTTCAAGTGATGATTAGTGACCTTTCCCCAATAGTACACGACCCAAATATAGCTGGCGCCCAAAAATTATGGGTTTCATACACCTTATGGCCAAACCATGTTCCTACGGTAAAGTGTTACCACATGGTATCATACAAATACTTACATGACCTAAATCCTCATGAGGATATTGTAGTTATTCCCAAGCTTTGAAAGAGGGAGAGGGAAGCCCAGTTGGGCCATAGGGTCATTACCTGGTAGTTTTAAAAGCACAATTTTATAAAATATAAAAAAAGAGAAGGAAAGAGATATATACAGAGAGAGATGAAGAGATACGGCCATCCATTCTCCAGATGTAACATATAATGAATCAGTTCCGAGGTTAAGCTAGTGTTAGACCGAGCAAGAGGTAGGATGTGGTAGATCAAATCCTATCGATACCAAGTGTGTGTATATATATATATATATATATATATATATATATATATATATATATATAGAGAGAGAGAGAGAGAGAGAGAGAGAGAGAGTAATGAAAGCTCGTGTCTCGGCACCCTTCGGGCGTCCTCGGCTCATGATGCTGTTCAAAACCTCCCCTTTTAGCCACGTGGCATGCTTCCATAACAGAGTAGAATAGATTCCCCAGTCAAGTTAGTATTTCAAATAACAAACAACACCATCAAACAATAACAACTATAGAGGGTCAAATTACACAACAAATAATCGGTGGCAAGTTTTTAGTTTTCAAAATCTCTTCTTCCTCACCCACTCTTAATGAATTCTTTTCAAAAATTCTCTTATTCTTCTTCTCTCTCTTGAATGTGATAGGTTGGTTATAGTTTCACATTCCTATTTAACATGTTTAAGTTCAAGCTAATCGCATAGATCTTTGAGTCTCGCTCCTTAGACATTAAAATCTTATCTTCTTTTCTTTCTCTTTTAGGACTTGAGATAATTATTAAACTCTGTGGTGATGTGATAGAGAGAGTCCCGTGACCAACAACCAAACAAACTTGGGTCAAATTTTAAAATTACCTCGAGGAGTTGTTTAGCTCTGCTAATGTCTAGTTATGGTGGGTATACTATTGGGAGGTTTGTGTGCTCCCATCACCCTCATAAGGGTCTAACTCGTGTAGGTATGAGTCATTGTTTTTCAACCTCTCCGGTGAATGAAAACCTGGGCTTGATCAACCACCTCAAGTGATTATTTCATTTTGCTAGTTAAATGAGAAATTCTCTGGTTGTGCACATTCACCTGCTATTGGCTCAGCCAATCTTCACAATCCAATATACAACCTTGGATCTCTCTCAGTTGCATACCTCAATCCCAAGTTGAGTGAGGCTAGGGTCTCTCTCTCTCTCTTTCACACACACACACACACACACACACACACACTCACACACACACACACACACATCCCTCCTCATCCCCAGGCTATCTTTGCAAGTTCGTGTCCCTACACCCTTGGGGCATCCTCGATTCAACCTTGTCCACCACCTCCCCTTTTAGCTATATGGAGTGCCTAAATTGCAGCTTCCATAATAGAGTAGAATAGATTGTGCAGCCAGATTACCATTCCAAATAACAAGCAACAACATCAAAGAATAAAAACTATAGAGGGTCAAAGTACGTAATAAACAATCGGTGGTAAGTTTTCATTTTTAAAAATCTCATCTTCTTGCTTGCTCTAACCGGTAGCTTTTAAAATGCTCTTATTCTTCTTCTCTCTCTGTCTCTCTCTCTCTCTCTCTCTCTCTCTCTCTCTCTCTCTCTCTCTCTCTCTCTCTCTCTCTCTCAAGTGTGATAGGTTGGTTATAGTTTAGCTCCCTCTTTAACAAGTTCATGTTGAAGAATCATCCCATAAATCTTTCAATCTCACTCCTACAATGTTAAAAACTTGTTTTCTCTTCTTTTTCTCTCTTAGGGCTTGAGATAATTATCAGACTCTCTGCCGACATGATGGAGAGTCCTGTGATCGGCATTTGGACCAAATTTTAAAATACCCCAAAGAGCTTCTCAAGTTGTGGTGGGTATCCTATTTGAAAGGTTGTGTGCTCCCTCCACCTTTGTAAGGGTATAACCCTTGTACATATGATTCTCTGAGTTACCTACATCAATTTCAATACTCAATGATTTTGACTTCTAATCCTATCAGAACTCACTGAGACTGCTTAGTCCTATCAAAACGTATTGAGAGAGAGAGAGAGAGAGAGAGAGAGAGAGAGAGAGAGAGAGAGAGAGAGAGAGAGAGAGAGAGAGAGAGAGAGAGCTCTTTGCCGCACGTGTTGGAGGTTGGGAACTTTCCAAAACACACACCGTGTGCGATCCATGAATGGTTGTAAGCACACAACTAGATAGTCATAGAGCAAGCTCAAAGGGGCAAGGGTGTGTCACTCACCCTCAATGCTTCCGTTGTAAAGGATCCTGTGCTGCGAAGAAGAAGGAGCTGCCGATTCCACCGCATTCAACCACCTCGCTGTTGTCGATGTCGCTGCAATGCTCAATCACACACTCTCTCTCTCTCTCTCTCTCTCTCTCTCTCTCTCAAGCATACACACACACATACACATGTGGGCACGCAAAGGAGGAGAAGACAGAGGTAGAGCAAGAGCACGGCTTAGCTTGCACCTCAAAGAATGAGGTTTTTAGGTCAAAATAGACCTTTTAGAAGAGTCTAACCCATTCACATATGGGCGCCCACAGTGGCCGATCGTCGCAAAAATATTATAAAAATAAGATAAGTAGTGCGCCTCTCATCGGCGATCACCTACACACCTATTGGATTGACAAGCCCGGTTTGTGACTCAATCAAATAATGATAAGGCGTCCGTCAAAGGTGATAGGGTGTCCGTGAGGGTTAAATGCCCCCCTTTCTGATGTAGATTCCATCCTCAGAAGCTTTCATCGAGGTGGAAGAATATCTGAAGTTGAACGTCTTTAACTTTCATCAAACCCTGCAAAATCAACTAAAAACCTAACACAGTAATTGCATTCTTATATAGAATTAAAAAACATATGCAGTAAATAGGCACACAGATTGATTGGTAACAGAATATTAAACAATTTGTTAACAGTAAGCATTAAACTGTAATATAATCAAATGCATAAGCAGTTGTAAAGGTAAAAAAATAAACAAGTATGGGGTCGCTAATTTAACAGTGGAGAGGCACTAGAGGTCAACTATTAATACCAAGGACAACCTTCTCAATTCTCTCTGGTCAATTAAGCTGTTTAATTGCGAGAGGAAAGTATTTCATGTTTGAGGGCTGACTAGAGGCTATACCTAGAAGACCTTGTAATTAAGCTATGATAAAAGGAATTGCTTATGAAATCATCGCTTAAATTATTTTCTTTGATATGTGTGCTTGTTTCATATGCCTTGGGCTTTTTGCTTTTCAAGGAAAAGCGCCCACACTGGGAACCTCTAGGGCTCTAGTACCATAGGCAATACATGTGGGTGAAGTTCCAGCTTAAGATTTTACATTTATGGCACTTTTGTTTTTTTTTTTGTTTTTCCTTGCATTTCAATTTTGAACTTTGGGGGGTCATATGACATTGTTGCCCTCCCTAGGCTCATCACACTAGTAAACTCCTTTTATTATATTTAAGCTAAAGGTCAATAGGGACTAAGCCCACTAGAAAGCCCTAGTACATTGCACACAATGCTGCCAAAATTGGATAAGAACCTACATTAACCATTGATTATTAGGAAGGCATTCCCCATGGTATTAAGAGAAGATCTCTAACACCTAACTTGGTCAAACTAGTTAGTCAAACTGCTTGATTCTTAAACCTAGATAAGGGATTATAACAAAAAATTATATTGTATCTAATGTTTTATACTAACCAAATGTGCTGAATATTGTGCTACCAATCACAATTAAAGCAAACAAATATGACGCTAAAAAGACAAGAGGCAATGCTAATGGACAAGAAACTCCTGTTTGTGTTGATGATCATGCTCGATTCGAAGAATGAACGAGACAAAGATTCCATTAAGTACAAATTTGAAATTAATGCAACGCGTTCATGTACACACTAGAAATCACAAGAAATACCTCTAGGAGGCACATCAGTGGGAAGAGGCACCAACCTTTATTGAACACAATTATGACACATTAGGAACTTTAACCTAAGTATTTGCACTCCCCTAGAGAGTCAAGGGAACAGGATATTGAATAGATGGGCGGGTAGCCCTAGGTCTAAGCCCTTATCCTTGTCATTGTCGAGAAAAAAAAAATCATCATCCGTGACACCATACGTGCCATCCGTGTAATCATGTAACTCTTCCTCATCATTAGCGGCACAAATTTTCACTAAGAATGTCACTAGACGTCTATAGTCATCTTGGTCAAAAGGGTAAGCTTGTGCAATCGAAGAGACGTTCTCTACTAAGTATGGATCAGTCATGGTCAAGAGACGTATCAACCATTCTAATTCCTCAAAATTCTTCTCACACGCTAGCGTATCTACCAAATCCCATTCACAAGAAAGCACAAGGTAGACTATGTGAAACACTTGTGAAAAGTAAAGAGGGTACCTCTCACCCAAGGTAGGAGTGGATGACTCTAGCGTACTAGCCATATCTGTATATACAGATAGATGATTGTTAGTATTAGATTTTATAAGGTCATGTCAAGACGTCGTGTCGTTGTGCATAATGTGTTTTTATGATTTTGGGTCTTGTACTAGAACTTGTAGGTTTCCAGCTTTTTGTTTAGTGGCTCTTGCTCTTTTACTTTTTTATTTTTGTTTTCTTGAGTATTGGGCTATATATATACATTCCCTAAGATTGGGAGATGGAGAGGTCAGGGAGGAAGGTTAAGAGGGAAGCAAGTGAATGATGGATGTTAGAAAACACTCCCCCCTTCCTTGAGTAGATCTTACCTTTTGGAATGATGTCGTCACCCTTTGAAATCAATTGTTCCAAGTTGTTATGGGTGAAGACTCTGACCAATAGTATTTGACCACCCTAGGTGTTTCATCTAGTTGCAAGGGTGGTAAGGTACTCTCCATGATTTTACTTGCAACGTTGTTGTAGGTTGTGAGCTTACAACGGGAGGTGCAAATTCTTTCTTGTTTGTATGGATATTTACAATGCTAGGTGGAGGTTGTGTCAAAGCTTGTATTTCCGTATATGAACTACATGAAGAGCAAGATGCTTCATTTGTTTTTTGTATAATTGAGCCGAGCGAAACAAGTCATTCTCGCTTGGGCACCCAAACTAGCTCCGGATGAGGTGTCTAGTGTTCTACGATCTTTCTCTTCCCACGATCCTCAATCGGCTTTATTGTTACAGGATTTGATTCTCATGGATCTATAGGTGATAGGTAAGAACACAATCTACGTTTAGGCACCTAGATTTGATCATTCCTTTCATAGTAGCCTTGGGATTCCAATAGTTGTTTAAGAATCCAACGCAATGTTTTCTTACATTTCTTGGAGTGAGTGGGACGTCTCTTATAAGGCTCCTGTTTTTTAGCATAAAAAATGGTCGCTAAAGAAGTCTTAGGGACCCATTTATATGTTTTATTTGTTATATTACACTGAGTCTTGTGTGTCTCATGTTTTGTTTTAACTAAAGAAGTTGAAGCTTTAGAGGGTTGGGCTATAGGTATAGATGGTTCAACTTCTTGGACATGCAAGGTTTTGGGTTTTATTTCCTTAGAAGATGATATGTCAGGGAATATTGATTGAGTGGCAGGACTAAGAGTTGGTTTCTGTGTTGTGTCACTTAATAGTACATTTGGTCACTATCATCCGCGTGCGTCCTAGGTTTATATTGCCTTCCATAGTTCCAACAGGCATGACCAAAAAGTCTTGAGATACAATCCCATTGTCATAATTGACAGAAGTGTGCCAGATTTCAAAAACCATAGTTTTTTTCTTGTTGATACCCTTGACTTGAATAGTACTCTCAGATAGAGATGGATTTCCTAACTGACACCACACTCCATATGATAACAGATTATATTTAGCATCCATGTCCAATAAGGAGTTATATAGCACTTTCCCACAGGTGCTATTTAATTCAATAGGGTATCGTAGAAGTATGTCAGAGTCCAACCAATCATCCTCTGTTTCAACTTGAAACGCATGTGTGACTCTAAGTTTGGCCTCTTGTTGGTGTCTAATACATTGCTATCTCTCCTTAGCCTCAGCTTGAGCTTGTATCTTTCTTAATTATGCTTGTGCCTTGGTTGCCTTTTTTTGATGGATGACACATAGCTCCTCTTGCCTTAAAGGATCATAATATCTTTTAAATTTACTCCCATTGAGGAATCCAATGGTTTCAACTCCATCAATAGTTTCCACATGAATGGTACCTTGTGGGTGATTTCGCCTATATGGTCCTTTTTTCACATATTTCAACTTTTTCTTCTCGTTACGCACTCCATACATAAGGACTTTATCCCCAACCTTGATATCCTTATTCTTTAAACGATGGTCAAACCATTTCTTTCTCCTATCTTTCTCCACAAGTGCATTTTGCACATCCAATTGCCTTTCTTCGTCTAACCTCTCAAGGATATATAAACTCTCAACTAAAGGGTTACCATCCCAACCTTCTTGTGACGTTACCCGCTGCAGACTAGGGATTACAAACTCCCATGAAATAATTGCTGCTTGGCCATATACCATTTTGAATGGTGTACAATTAATAGACACTTTGTAAGAAGTACGATAAGCCCATAGAGCTGATGTCAGCTTCAAATCCAAATTTGTGCGATAAGCTTTCACTTTTTTGGTCAAGATAGAAATCAAAGTCTTGTTAGTGCTCTCAGCTTGGCCATTTGCTTGTGGATAATAAGACGTGGAATTATGGTGAGCTATCATGAAGTTTATTGTGAGTTCCTTTATCACTCCATTTATAACATGAGTACCATTGTCACTCACAATCTCAAAGGGACAACCAAATCGTGTAATAATATTCTCAAAGAGAAACTAAGCAGTTGACCTTGCCTCAGCCTTGCGTGTTGCCTTGGCTTCCGCCCATTTTGTCACATAGTCAGTGGCAACAATAATATATCGAGATTGAGTGTTATGAGCTGCCGGACTAATTGGGCCTTCAAAGTCTAAACCGGCCCACCAATAGCCCGAGCCTGATTACAACTCCTTTTTAGCAGTTAGTTCCCCTGAAAAATGTCATCCGGCTATACCATTTGGGCTTCTTGCAGTATGTATAAATACTCATCCTCTCGAGCACATCATCTAGAATGTTGTCCTTCCATAGCTTGTAGAGAGTTCCTACAATTAGAGAATAAGGTTCACATTTATTTAATAGTTTTTGAGCTATATCCTTACTAAGCTCTTTGGGTGGAAAATCATTAACTAAAGAGCTCACAATCTTCTCACTCCATTTAGGCATGGCCTCTACTAGAAACAGGGAAGTATCGAGCAATTCATCATTGATTCGCGTAGGGGCTTCACCATTGGGTATGCGAGACAAATGATCCACCATGACATGTCTTTTACTGAGTCTCACCACAACGATAAAATCAAACTCAAGAAGAATTAACAACCATCGTGTAATTCTTCCCATGGAACAAGGTTTATTTACTAGATACAACAATGCTTGATGATCAACATAGAAAACAAAATTGTTGGCAAGAAGGTAGTGGCAAAATTTCTTTACTGCATAAATCATATCTAAACTTTCCTCTATGTAGTGGTGTAGTTTCTCTCAGCATCATTTAATTGACGACTTGTCAAGCTAATGGGGTAGTCTAATTTATGTTCTCCTGGTTGAGCTAGAACACACCAATAGCAAAGTTCGATGCATCAATCACTCGTAGAATGGGAGCACTGGTTAAGGTCCTTTTTAATAACTCATAAGCATGGTCACACTACGCACTCCATGGAACTCAATAATAAGTTTGTACAATGGGCGAGCTATCTTGACAAAGTTTAAAATAAACCGGTAATAACCAACATGGCCCATGAACCTTTGAACTCCTTTATAGTTTGTAGGTGGTGGCAAATTGGAAATGGCCTTAATTTTTCTCTCATCTGTGGAATTCCCATTTTTGGACACTATATGCCCTAAAATGACTCCGTGTTTAACCCAAAATTGTCATTTGAAAGGGTTTAACACTAAGAGTTGTAATGAGCCACAAAACTGGCTGAAGCCACAAAAATGGCTCAGGTGGGGGTAATAGTAAACGAGACACAATTTTTGTATATGACATCAAAACCTCACAAAACTTTTCATGTATGGGTTTATGATATAAAACAATTTTTCAAATACATAATTTACATGAAAAGCTCAAATATAAAAAAAATTCTTTTCTAAAATTAGTAAATTATACGTAAAATTGCACTTCATAACCTAACTTGGATGAGTAAAAAATATCGATAGTTTTTTTAAAAAGATAAAAGAAGCTTGGTACATCCATCACATACCTATCGAGGGATTTTTCAAAGAAGTTTGGGCATGCTTAACAATGATTTGATTTAATTTCAAAAGAAAATAGAAAAAAGTTGTCCATCTTCACAAATTATTTGTTGAAGATGACCATGGAAAGACACCCTTAAACCTTTTCTATTTTTTATCAACTCATATTGAGTGTTAGAAACTATTCCTTGAAAGCATTTTCTATTTTGATAACTTAGGTAGCACTCGAGAATTTCTTAAAAAAGTCTTTAAAAGCCACAAAAGTGGTTATTTTTTTATAGGGAGATGCTATACAATTTGCACTTTTCAAACACTTTTCATAAACATGATAGAGGTTCTTTCCAAGAGGAATAAACACAAAAGTCATCTAAGAAAGCTTCGCAAAACTCCCTCAAAAATTCCCTAAAAGCAGTGTTTATTAATCTTTGGAAGTTAACAGGGGCATTGCTTATGCAAAAAGCCATAACACGAAATGTGAACACTCCAAATTTAGTTATAAAAGCAGTTTTAGCTTGGTCCTCTAGTGCAATTGTGATTTGATTGTAGCCAGAGTATCCATCTACAAAGCTATAAGCTTCCTTTCCTGAAACTCTTTCCAGCACATGTTCCGAATATGGCAAGGGGTAATGGTCCCTCCTAATGGCGGCATTAACCTTCTTGAGATCCATGCACACTCTGAGTTTCCCATTCTTTTTTGACACAATAACTATTGGAGACACCCATTCTGAGTGCTCAATAGGGTATATGAATCTGCATTTGACAAGCTTTTCAATGTATTCTTGAACAATTTTTGCATACTTAGGATTCATTGGATAGGGTCGTTGCTAGACTGGTTTAGCCATGGGAATTGTGTGTTCCACCATGAAAGGTGGAACACCTTTCATATCATGATATGTCCAAGCAAATATGTCCATGAATTCCTTGAGAAGTTCTTTAAGTACATACTCCTCAGTCTTGGACTCCTCACCTAGGTATGCTAACTCTATTTCCTTAACTATCATTGGACCATCATAGACTCCATTACTTCCATTGATAGGTATTCTCTGGGCCTTTGTATACATAGCCTTACGTTCCTCTGTGGTGTAGGATTTGAAATTGAGCTAATTCTTGATTTTTTCGTCTCCTTATGGTATGACTCAACTTTGGCTTTTCTGTAGCCTCTAGCTATGCGATGTCAATGGGTCGTGGACTACACCACATGATGCTTTGAAGGTATTCACCCAGTTATCTACTAGTTTTTGATGAGCATCACATGCCCCTATATAATGAAGCCATTCTACAGTAGATTTCTTTTCATTTATTCTAGCACACCCATTTTCTCGATATCGTTGCCTCTTATATCTCTTACTCTTCTTGTCTAATTTTTTATTATGGCCGATATCCAGTGAAGAGTCACTAGATGAATCGCTACTCGTGCCTTCTCCTCTCCCGAATAGGTTGTCATCTCGGGTACCATTGGGTCTTGAATGGTTTGTCCCCACATTTGCATCAAGATTTAACTCAGATTCTTCATCCTCAGAGTCAACTTCAATTGATGATTCTGACTCCAAATCGTGTGGGCTATAGTCCTTTGAGACTCTATTGGCTCCAATGTCAGTCAATCCTCCATCTTGTAGGTCCTGAGAAGCTATATGAATTGCTCCTATCATATTTAAAGGTACAAGTCGTGGCATTTCATCCCCCTCAGGTGTTACCCAGGTCATCCCCCTATTTCCCCAATCATCTATGGTTGCTCCTAGGTGGACCCAATCCACATTGTCAGAATCAGTCATGCCAGGTAGAACATCCATATAAGGAGAATCTTTCCCAACATCAGTGTCCATTTTACACGTGTAACAATGCTGCATTGGGGCCGAGTTAATTGTGGTGTCAGATTTATGATCAATTATAAATCTGTTTCCTAGAGGATGTGTCCGACCAGTTATTACAAGATCAACTCGAATGAAAGAGTCTTGGAACTACAAGTAGAAATGGTATTTAGACCAGTCATGCACCATTTTTGCTTCCCTTATGAACGACGTTGTCATGCAGCTCTGCTCCCATGCTAAGAAATATGCCAAGAAGATGCAGATCAAGCTTATTGAAAACCTACTTGATTAATGGTCAGTGATGAGGGCTTAATAACAGGCGAAGTTTAATGATTAATGTATACAAGATGCGGATTAAAAGGGCCAACAAATGCCTTCATGATGCCAAAAATGATTATTCTTGAAGTGAGCTCAGATGGGAGTTTATGATCTAGACTGTAGTGCTTGAAGTACTCTACCGGCTTGTCTTTACGGCTCGTCCATTAGAGCTACGGGGAAGAAATTAAGGCATATTGAAGTTTGAGTCGATTAGATCCGTACCGGATTGGGCAACTGCAGTTGGGTTGACAGAATTGAATTGAATGCATGGGCTTGAAGTGCTCACTTTGTGGAGCACGTCGGTCTTTTCAGATCAGTGATCGGTCTCTCGGTCGTCAAGATATTGGTCGATAAAGATTCACTGGGGGTCGGTTCCGTACCAGTCTGGTCTGCTCGGCTGGAGTGCCATTTGGGAGTTTTTGAGCCTCAACAGGGTTTATATGCATTTTATGCAGTTTGAGAGGTCTATAGGGATTTACGGCTCATCAAACGGAGTCCGGCTTGCTCAAATAATACGGCTTGAGACCGATGACAGTTGCTGGCACTGCTAGCTGGGTAATTGTGGCATTATTCGGGATGCTGATATGGGCAGTAAAATTTGCGATGTTATTGTCAGTTAAGGGCTAATGAGAGCATTGATGAGGATGCCTAGCGTGTATGCCTAATATGGTGCCGTTACAAAAGCACAAAAAGTGCTTCGTGTTTGGAATGTAATCTCTTGGAATGCATTGACTGCGGGATATACTTACTTGGGCAGGGCCAATATGTATGCCTAATGTAGTTCCCTTATGAGAGAAGCCGCCCATATTCTCAAAGGGGCATGGCCGCCCGCCCAAGTTCAAAGGCCGCCCATTAAAACTTCTAAAGGATTAAGTGTGGAAGGAAAGAAATAAGAAAAGAATTATAGGACATGGTGAGCAAGGGGCACAGGCAACGTGACAGGCAGGCAATAGCTCGCGTTGTAGCATCGTTGCTCAGACGGCAGCGTCCAGGGGATGAAAACATCTTGACATGCCATGGCGCACGGGTTCGGCTCTATTTCCAACGGTTTTCAAGCAACCGGGGTCCGACCTTGCCACGTCAGCAAGAGGTGACTTTTATGCCCCCTAGCAATGACGGTGCCGTCGTTGCTAAGGGAGGCAAAAAAGGCTATGAGTAGAAGGGTTTTCTTAAGGGCATAAGGGAGATAACGAAGATAACGAAGAGGGAAGGAGGAGGACTCCAAGGGAAGAAAAGCTTGGCAAGGCGTGAGGAACGAGCATAGGAGGGGCGGGAGCTCGGAAGAGAGGCGAGCCCGGGAGATCAGAAACAAGGAAGCTCGCTCCTTCTCTCTCTTGACTTCAACTACCAAAGAAAGGGCTCTCTCCCGCTCTCTCTCGTTCTCGTATCGGAGATACAAAGCAAGGCTTTCTCTTTCTCTCTCCCTCTTGAGCTTGAACATAGCAAGTAAGGCAAGCTTTGAGAGCTCGGAGCAAGTCGAGCATGAATGAAATCGGGAAGTCTAGAGCACGACGAGGTGAGAAGAACCAAGAAGCTTGAGCATAGGGAAATAGAATTGGTAATCGAGAAGCTTCGAAGGAGAAGGGCAATAAAAATAGGGAAGGAGATTGAAGCTTTTCCGAAGCAACTAAGGCGGGAAATTTAAAGTAAGCAAAAAAAATCTTGAGAAGGAGAGCTCCGTCGATGCAAAAGAAGCACAGGACGAGCCTGGTCGAGGCAACCAAGCAAGGGATAAAGTTTCGGCTAGCAGGAAGAAGTTAAATCTGTGAGCGGCAATGAAGCGAGTGCAAAGCATAAGGAGCAAGAAGCTGCGGAATAATTGGCAAAATTGAAGCTTGCTGAATCTAAGGGAACTTGAAGCAGATGAAGCGACAAAAAAAATAAATAAATTACCATCACCGTCATCGACTAGAGATTGATTAAATAATTGTTAAGTCCGGTGTCGTTAACGGCCCGGTTTATTCTGTAAAGCGAGAGCTTAAACTCCTAGTTAGTAGATTTGATCCAAGTGACAGTGCTGTTAACAGCCCGCCTTGGCAAGGACTAAGTTGTAATCAAAGTAATATTAATTTAATTGATGATTGCAGTGATTGGCAGAGCTGTCAGTGTCTCTTGTTCTCTCTCTTTAACACCTCTCACAACCAGAGGCCCGACGCCTGCCCGGCTCACGTAGCGAACACATATCCCCCGACATCCTTGGTGAACCCGAAGCGAAACGAGTTGGGGTGGGAGGTGAAGATGGAGATGCCAGAACAGTTAAAGCAGTTTATTGAAGATTTCAGCACCAATGGATTTGATAAAAATCTGGCAGTTACAGATTTTCCAAAAATGATGAAATTGGTTCAGGGGTATCTACAGGAAGCAAAAGCCATGCAAATAAAAAAGCAGATTGATGATGCTGCAGAGCTAGCACTTGATGCTGTTCGAGAGCAGTATTATATTTTTCAGGGATATGATCTAGAAGGTTTTATTGCATGTTACGAAGCTGAGATGAAGAGCCGAAATTCTCCAGAAGATCGGATGATTGCAGCTTTTGAGGAGGTTGTAAATTCGGATTTTAAAAAGCAGGTTTAAGAATTGGCAGAAGCATATCCCACACGATGGGAGTATTTTGCAAAGGAATTTATTTACGAAAGCTCAAGGATTCTAGATCGGGAAATAAAGGAGATTATTGAACGAAGTAAGGTTGTCTTCAGTAAAGGTGAAGGGGATCATATGCAGATCCTCAACTATGATGAATTCTGGGAGCATATTTCTGCAAGAAGCAAAGCCAAAGAAAATGCTAAGCTAGAAGTTGTTATTGATGCATGTCTTGTGGACGAAAAATCATTGTTGCATGCAGATGATGATTTCATAGTGGATACAAATTATGCTCGATTGGGATTGACTTCTTTATTTCAAAGAAAATGTGACTTTGTGGATGTAGTCATATCCTCTCAAAGTGACATAAATGAGGAAACAAGTTTCTCAGAGCCAGTGCATGCTATGCATGCAAGCATAGCCGCTAACAGTGATCAAGCAACATGTTTGTCAGAGTCAATATGTGATGTAGATGCCCATTTGGAGTGCTCTTTGGGTGTAGACCATGAAGAGAATTCTTATGCAACATTACATGCAAAAGCAACTGTTTTGGCTAATGCTATGCAAGAGGGTTTTATGTCTATGGCTACATTTCAGGACACTGGCGATGATGCAGATGTATTTGATGTTGATCCATATGTATTTGATGTAAACCCATACAAAGATTATGATTATGGAGATACATATTTAGAGGGGGTGCATGATGATGATCAATCTATGACTACTACATGTGACAGGGTTTGCTATGATGATGCTATGGGAAAAGAAATTGATACTATCTTTGTAATGCATGCTGAGACTTGTGCTATTGAAGTGGAAAGATATTTGAATGGGAGTGTGAAGCTGCCAGAACAATTTGTGCCTATGTATGAAACAAGCGATGAGGTTTCCTGTGATAATACTCATAAACTAGGTGGTTCTTCCAAGGAGGAAGATATGGAGCTTATGGATCTTCTTGATGATGCGCTAGAGGAAATTCGAGTTCCTTGTGACAAGAGTAGTGAAGAACATCCTGCAACATATGATGAAGAGCTTATGTTTCTTTTGGATGAGGCTCTAGTTTGTGCCTACTAGAGAAGGCGGCCATGCAGCATTTGTGTTATCAAATGAAGTGATGGCATTCAATGACTCACAAATGCAGATTGATATTTTGGAAACCATAGTGATTGAATTCATTTTGCCTCTGGGTTCTGCTATGATGGGAATTTGGGACTTTTTGTTCCTATGCTATGAGAAAGTTTGTGGAGATGCAATATACTTGAAATATGATCTTCCACTACCTTATGACCCAGGAGGTTATCATACCAGCTATGATTGCTGTCAGTTACTATATATGCCATATGATCCAGGCAGTTTTCATGAATATTTATGGGTTAATATATGTTTTTGCTCTATTGATTGGAAATTATTGTATCTTCCCTATGATCCTGGAGGATGGTGCAAATTTTTTTAAAGAAATGCTCACAATGGGGCAAATGATTGGTTTCCTGTTTGATCCCGGGGGCTACTGAATTTCTAGTTGCTGATTTGAAGAGTACCATCTATCTGATGTAGCAGGTTGCATGGTACAAGGTTTTGGTTTCTAGATTATGCTAAGTCAGAATAGTTTTGGTTATGCATTCAATAAGATTACATGGCTGGATTCCAGTTGACTTCTTTGGACAATTGATGAAGTATCTTCACATCTTTTGAGTTGGTTCTACTACCAGAACTTGAGGTAAAGGACTTGACAGCCATTCCGTGTGCAGCAGATAGAGTAAGGCATACTTGAGCTTGACAGGGTTCCTTAAAGAGAGCTTAATGGTCAAGCCGTGTGCATCATTAACTGGAACACTTGTGTATGGCGGGGTTCACTAAACAAGTTATCCATGATTGAATGCTTTGAAGATAAGGCAGATACAGTTCATAGATTTTTGATGGACAACTACCTAATGATTAAGCTAGAACATTGATGATAGGGTATAAGCCTTATTTCATTTTTCATATATTTACACGTTACGTGAGTCTGATGATGGATAAGGAGCCTAAGGTACCTGTAGCAAATGCAGATTGAAGTGCTGTTGGCATAGACCCGAGGCTGTGCAGGTTCAGAGGGGGTGGATGTCGTGCAGCTGCGCTCCCATGCTAAGAAATATGCCAAGAAGATGCAGATCAAGCTTATTGAAAACCTACTTGATTAATGGTCAGTGATGAGGGATTAATAAGAGGCGAAGTTTAATGATTAATGTATGCCAGATGCGGATTAAAAGGGCCAACAAATGCCTTCATGATGCCAAAAATGATTATTCTTGAAGTGAGCTCAGATGGGAGTTTATGATCTAGACTGTAGTGCTTGAAGTACTCTACCGGCTTGTCTTTACGGCTCGTCCATTAGAGCTACGGGGAAGAAATTAAGGCATATTGAAGTTTGAGTCGATTAGATCCGTACCGGATTGGGCAACTGCAGCTGGGTTGACAGAATTGAATTGAATGCATGGGCTTGAAGTGCTCACTTTGTGGAGCACGTCGGTCTTTTCAGATCAGTGATTGGAGTCTCGGTTGCCAAGATATTGGTCGATAAAGATTCATCGGGGGTCGGTTTTGTACCAGTCCGGTTTGCTCGATCGGAGTGCCATCTGGGAGTTTTTGAGCCTCAACAACGTCTATATGCATTTTATGCAGTTTGAGAGGTCTATAGGGATTTACGGCTCATCAGACAGAGTCCGGCTTGCTCAGATAATACGGCTTGAGACCGATGACAGTTGTTGGCACTGCTAGCTGGGTAATTTTGGCATTATTCGGGATGCTGATATGGGGAGTAAAATTTGCGATGTTATTGTCAGTTAAGGACTAATGAGAGCATTGACGAGGATGGCTGGCATGTATGCCTAATATGGTGCCATTACAAAAGCACAAAAAGTGCTTCGTGTTTGGAATGTAATCTCTTGGAATGCATTGACTGCGGGATATACTTACCTGGGCAGGGCCAATATGTATGCCTAATGTAGTTCCCTTATGAGAGAAGCTGCCCATATTCTCAAAGGGGCATGGCCGCCCGCCCAAGTTCAAAGGCCGTCCATTAAAACTTCTAAAGGATTAAGTGTGGAAGGAAAGAAATAAGAAAAGAATTATAGGACATGGTGAGCAAGGGGCACAGGCAACGTGACAGGCAGGCAATAGCTCGCGTTGTAGCATCGTTGCTCAGACGACAGCGTCCAGGGGATGAAAACATCTTGACATGCCATGGCGCACGGGTTCGGCTCTATTTCCAGCGGTTTTCAAGCAACCGGGGTCCGACCTTGCCACGTCAGCAAGAGGTGACTTTTATGCCCCCTAGCAATGACGGTGCCGTCGCTGCTAAGGGAGGCAAAAAAGGCTATGAGTAGAAGGGTTTTCTTAAGGGCATAAGGGAGATAACGAAGATAACGAAGAGGGAAGGAGGAGGACTCCAAGGGAAGAAAAGCTTGGCAAGGCGTGAGGAACGAGCATAGGAGGGGCGGGAGCTCGGAAGAGAGGCGAGCCCGAGAGCTCAGAAACAAGGAAGCTCGCTCCTTCTCTCTCTCGACTTCAACTACCAAAGAAAGGGCTCTCTCCCGCTCTCTCTCGTTCTCGTATCGGAGATACAAAGCAAGGCTTTCTCTTTCTCTCTCCCTCTTGAGCTTGAACATAGCAAGTAAGTCAAGCTTTGAGAGCTCGGAGCAAGCCGAGCATGAATGAAATCGGGAAGTCTGGAGCAAGACGAGGCGAGAAGAACCAAGAAGCTTGAGCATAGGCAAAGAGCATCGGTAATCGAGAAGCTTCGAAGGAGAAGGGCAAGAAAAATAGGGAAGGAGATTGAAGCTTTTCCAAAGCAACTAAGGCGGAAAATTTAATGTAAGCAAAAACAAGCTTGAGAAGGAGAACTCCGTCGATGCAAAAGAAGCATAGGACGAGCCTAATCGAGGCAACCAAGCAAGGGATAAATTTTTGGCTAGCAGAAAAACTGTGAGCGGCAATGAAGCGAGTGCAAAGCATAAGGAGCAGGAAGGTGCGGAATAATTGGCAAAATTGAAGCTTGCTGAATCTAAGGGAACTTGAAGCAGATGAACCGACAAAAAAATAAATAAATTACCATCACCGTCATCGACTAGAGATTGATTAAATAATTGTTAAGTCCGGTGTCGTTAACGGACCGGTTAATTCTGTAAAGCGGAGCTTAAACTCCTAGTTAGCAGATGATCCAAGTGACGACGCTGTTAACAGACCGCCTTGGCTAAGGACTAAGTTGTAATCAAAGTAATATTCAATTAATTGATGATTGCAGAGCTGTCAGTGTCTCTTGTTCTCTCTCTTTAACACCTCCCACAGCCAGAGGCCCGCTGCCCGACTCACGTAGGGAACACATATCCCCCAACAACGTTCCATAACAATGAGGGTATTCCTTATTTTTTGTCCAAATACCTTGATCTTGAGATTTTCTAGCATCCCAATAGGTTTAACAATAGTCCCATTGGCCATCTTTACCAGTATGTTTGTAGTCCCAGGGTGAGGTTTTCCCATAGTTTCCCAACAATTTTTAGTTACAATGCTAACACCAACACCACCATCAAGGATTTCCTTCACAGTTAATCCCTTGGTAGTGATTGGTATAGTCGCATTGGATTCATTGCCTTCAAAGTATTATCCCAATTTGTTAACATGTATTTCAACAACAGAGTTCTCATCTAGGTTGGGTTGTGGATCTAAGTGTTCCTCCTCTATTGGAACCTCCCTAGCTCCATCCATCAGTGCAAATTGTGGTAGCCCGACTTTCAGTTCTCCATTGTAGAAAGCTCAAAGAGCTAAGAGTATCTCGGATCTCCATGTAGTTTGGACATGATGGTGATTCTAACTTTTGAAGCCATGAAATCCATCAATTTGGCAATATTTAACGGCACGCTTTGGGCTTTAGTCCCTTGACATGGGGAAGATGGGATCTCCATTTCTTTGATAGGATCAGGTAGTCCCTCTCTAAACATTCTCTCCAACAAGAAGGGAGTATGCCCACTTTTCCATGACTTAAAGTCACTTTCTTCTTGGATGACACTTGGTATGGCTAGTGGCCTATGGACTTTATGAGGTTGCTTTTGCGTAGGGAACATGGTGTCTGTAATCTGAATCTGCCTAGGTACTAGCTCTAGATCCCTTTGGGTCTCTTCTACCAAATCCATTAATTGATTGACTCGCTCCATCTCTTCTGTAGGGTTTGGGTAAGTTCCTATCTTCTTCTTGGGTCCTGGCCATTGTGGCTCATGATAATCTTTCTTGTTTGTTTCTTTCCTAGAGGTTGTTTTAGTCTCCATGTTTTCACCTGAATTAGAATCCTCTTCATCGTCATTCATATATACGGGGTCGTCACCGATCCCTATGTTGGTCTTTGAACTGGGGTCTGCGACTTCGCTACTTTTTGCAATCTCTTTCTTTGTATTTTTTTCTTCTTCTGAGATTGGGAAATTGATGTTGTGTCTCTTTCTTCAAGAATATAATTTTGATTGTGGAGCGTCGATCGTGTGAGTACATTTACTGGTACCACATGCGTACTTTGTGTTAGCTCCTTAGTAAACTAAATTAAATTCAATGGCGTGATCTTTGGTGCATTTGAATTATTAGGGCATTTGGAAATCAAATGATCTATGCCACATCGATTACACATGAGTATCCGCATTGTAGATCTGCTCGCTTGATTGGTTTGCATTAGTGTGGCATTATTTTATAGTCTAATAGGACACTCGGCTACACGATGTGGAACCCCACACTCGTAGCATTGAAGAGGTGGTCTCTTGGCAGTGAAATGGATATTTTGGTTTCTTGCCGCAAGAGCAGCTACTTGATAAACAGGTTTGACTTGTCCCCATTAGTCCTCCATGTAGTATTGTGGACTTTCTTCAAGTGCATCAATCCCATAGGCAATATTGGGGTCTATATCTGCCTCGCAGCCTTCCAAACAAGTAATAGGTGACTCACACCCACTTGATTCACAGAAGTGATTCTCGGATGTGGTGGTTGCAGTCCTAGCACTGCAGGTGGTAAGGGTGTTGTTTGCACAACATTTTGGGCCCTAGGGACCATGTGTTGTGACGGTTGTTCAAGAGGTGGGGCCGGCATCAATGCAGGTACTCGAGGTGTGTCCGTCCATGCTAAGGTTGGTCTATTGGTCATCGTGCGTTTAAATACTATGCAATCCTTGGCTTGATGAACATATCTTCCACATGCATTGCAATTCCCATTAAATTTTACTCTAAACATAGGGCATTCACTGGTACGATGCGGACCATAGTAAACTGAGCAACATTGTTGCTCCCTTCTTGGATACATATGATTGTTTTGTGGAGCACGATTGTCTCTAAGACTTTCTTGAATGGCCTTGGTGAGATCTGCAAAAGTCATCTCATATATCTTTGGCTCTTTAGCAATAGGCTTTATGGTCATTGGCTCAAGCCCGGATGCTTGCGAACTAGTAGATTTAGGCTCAACGGACACTCTTTCTCCTTGAATCATTAAGTTGTCCTCCGATTGGATCCCATTGGTGGTGACTAGGCTATTGTAGATATCCTCATGTCATAATCCCCTAATGAATATATCAAGTAATTGGTTATTATTGAAGCGCTCATTTGGATTACAACAAGAATTCAAATGCTTCAAGCGACTAATAAAGTCTCTCACGGACTCTCCTTCCTCTCATTGGGCTTTTTGGAGTAGAGACGCTACACCACAAAGTACTCCCTCTCATATGTACTCTTTCAAGAACAATCTCCTAAGAGTAGGGTAAATCATTTTCTCTTCCATCCTTAGGGTTCTATACCAATCCCAGCCTTTCCACTTAAGGTCATGCTTAAAGCATTACTCTTATGCAGGTCATTGTGTTCTCCTAGGGAATTGCATATTTGTTCAAACACTTTGATATGCTTTCTCACATCCCCGTCTCCAATAAATTTTTGTGTGAGCTTGGCTATTTGCATTGGCTTCCTTCTAGGCTCTCTATCTGGCGTGTTACGCATATATTCAACAATGGATCGACCAATAGCTTGAGAAAATGTTGCCAAGACACTTAAGTGAGCGGGTATAGTGGGGACAGGTGCTCTCGGGACTGCTTGTGGAATGGGGGTTTGGCATTGAGTTGGGCGTATATGCAGCCCTTTGTGGCCCTAGGAATAGCAGACGTGGGATGTGACATGCTAATGCTAGTTGGTATGGTCCCATTGAAAGAAGAGCTTGGATATTGTGGTCGTGGAGCATAAGTGTTGAAACCATGGGAGGGGTAGGAGCTACATGAGCAGAAGGGTCCATAGGTGCATATGATTGAGACACACTTGTAGGTACTGTTGTAGGCATTGGGCCTCCATGTAGCGGCACTTTACTAATGAATGAGGTCCATGGCGTGTTTTTGGGCATGCCCATCATTGGGGTAGGCATGGTAGCCGTGGTGTCATCAAGAGAAAGATGAGCTAAACTTGGAAAGGTAAAGCTATCACTTGTGGGCTCAGATTGTACTGAGACCCCTGGGGAGGTCACGTAATAAACATGTAACCTATCACGTGAGTTCAACATAAGGGCATTTAAAGTTCTTGAAACTTACAGAAATATATATACAAAAGGGCATTATTGTTTCAATTTTGAAAAAAACTTACGGATTTTAAAAGAAAAGGGTACATTATATTCCTGACAAAATTCGCAGATAAGGGGTTTTACAAACATGTCTTGAACGCACGTGATATGGTAGTTTTACACATAGTGAACCCCCCAAGCTGAGACCCCTGGCAAAACAACATATGGAGGATCCATTGGGCTTACTGAGGGAGTCTTGATTTAGGATGAAGTTGGTTGCTTTGCCTTGCATGTATCCAAGAATCTCATGAGACCCGTTGAGGGCATGTGGATCCCTTTGTTCTGCCTCTCCAGCTCAATAACCCTATGGATAACATCACAAACCTTTTGTTGTTGATCCTCTATGCTAGTAGCACCTGTTGTGGATTGTAGGACATCTAACCAACCCATGTGAAGTTGTGGCCTGTGTATAGGTCGGCTAAAGTCTTTGTTTGTACTTTATACTGCTAGTTTTCATTTAGAAATGCTCCATCTAGGATTGAGGTGCTAGGGGTGTCCTTTGAACTAGATACAATGTGGCTCTCTATGGGTTGACCCTTAGTGGTTGCTAATTCAGGAGCACTCGATTGCTCACCTAGCATGGATGTTGACATAGGGGCCTTCTCTTTTAACTTTCTCCATTGCTCTGCCTTGCATAGGCTCTTGATTTCCTTTTCCCTAGTTGTAATGATATATCACTCAATCTCTTGCACTTTGGCAAGGATTCTACCATCAAGTAATATAACCTCGGAGGGGAATAAATTTGAAGAGTCAGGGAATGCAGTGAGTGGAGTATTCACATGCACACTCTCTAGGAGCATGGGGTCTACGTTGGTCATGAATGGTGAATTTAATTCCCCACCCCCTTCATTGACATCGTTAGCTCCATGTTCGGAGTGAGTGGCTCTACTAAAAGTCTCCTTCAAGTGGCTAAGCACGCTCAGGCCGGACCGTGGGCCCATGGGATGCATGTCTTGGCTTGAACTATCGGTATTGGGCATCGGGTAACCTTTCATGACGTCGTAGTTAGAGGAAGAGTCACTAGATGCAATATGTGGGTCTTGAGTAGTACTGTACTACCTTGAATTCCCACTGAGGGCCTAGAGCCTAAGGTGGAGGAATAATGAGTCCTCGCGTAAACAAAGATACTCTCTATGTGATCGTCCTCTAGCACACAACCAGAGCGTAGGTGCATGTGACCTCAACACTCTAGAAGCATTGATGAGTGCCCTTGAAGGCTATTGACCTAGTTTTTTAGGTGTTTACAACCCAAATTTTTTTATTATTTTTGGTCCTTTTCTCTAACTAAGCCACGAAATATGGTGTGTGATAGCTCAAACGAGCATCTTGGTTAGAAGGACGTGTCATGCTTTACAGCCCCTGATTTGATTACGTAAAGCCCTTGGAATCCTAAGAATAGTCTTTTCCTACTAGGGGAGGAGGCTAAAATTTGGGCTGGGCCTGGGCTTGGATCTCGATCCCTTCCTTTTTTCTTTTTTTTTAATGTTTTGAAAAAAAAACTTTTTTTGTGGATAATGCTGCACGTGGACGTCGAGCTCATGCGCTCACACAACTGCCCCTGGCAGCTCTCTCTAACTTGCATAAAGATAACAGAGCTAATTAACACTAATTATCTTTGCTAACAAACTGACAGAATAGTCAACCTTCACACTGTCTACACTAACTACTGCATACTGTCTACAATTCCTAACACAGCAAACTTCACACTGCCTACTGCACATTTCAGATCTACACTGACTAACAGATCTGCTAACACCTACACATTACAAAACTTAGTAGATCTAACAAAACATGTACACTACAGCACTTATCAGAGCTAACAAAAACCTGCTAAAACCTGCACATTGCAGCCATTGAACAGATCTAGCACAACTCAGATAATAGCTGAAAATAGATGAAAAAAATGGCTTCAAGAGGTAGCACTGAGTGCTCCTCAAGCTTAGTGCAAGGAAGTCTTAAAAATGGTGCCAAAAATGTGCACTTTGCCGCACGTGGAAGAGGCTGGGAACTTGCCAAAACACTGTGTGCGAGCCACAAATGGCTGCAAGCACACAACTAGACAGTCCTAGCAAGCTCAAAGATGCAAGGGTGTGTCACTCTGTGCTCAATGCTTCCATTGTGAAGGATCTTGTGCTGGCAAAGAAAAAGGAGCCGCCGTTGTTGCCATGCTCAATCGCCTCGCCGCCATCGATGCCGCCGCAATGCTCTCTCACTCTCTCTCTCTCTCTCTCTCTCTCTCTCTCTCTCTCTCTCTCAAGCATACACACACATACACACGTGAGCACACGAAGGAGGAGAAGACAGAGGTAGAGCAAGAGAACTTCTTAGCTTCCACCTCAAAGAATAAGGTTTTCAGGTCAAAATAGACCTTTGATAAGAGTCTGACCCATTCTCACATGGGCGGCCACAGTGGCCGGACGTTGCAAAAATATTATAAAAATAAGATAACTGGGGCGCCTCTCATCAGTGATTACCTACACACCTATTGGACCGACAAGCCCAGTCCGTGACTCATTCAAATAATGATATGGTGTCCATCGAAGGTGATAGGGTGTCCGTGAGGGTTAACACACACACACACACACACACACACACACACACACACACACACACACACACACACACACACACACACACACACACACACACACACACACACACACAGAGAGAGAGAGAGAGAGAGAGAGAGAGAGAGAGAGAGAGAGAGAGAGAGAGAGTAATGAAAGCTCGTGTCTCGACACCCTGTGGGTGTCCTCGGCTCACAACGTTGTCCAACACCTCCCCTTTTAGCCACGTGGAATGCTTCCATATAGAGTAGAATAGATTTCACAATGAGGTTATCATTCCAAATAACAAACAACACCTTCAAACAATAACAACTATAGAGGTTCAAAGTACACAACAAATAATCGGTGGAAAGTTTTTAGTTTTAAAACTAGCTCTCTTCTCCCTCGCCCACTCTAACCAACCTTTTTTCAAAATTTCTCTTATATTCTTCTTCTGTTGAGTGTGATAGGTTGGTTATAGTTTCACCTCTTGCTTTATTATGTTTAGCTTCAAGACTAATCGCATAGATCTCTAAGTCTCGCTCCTACGACATTCAAAACTTTTCTTCTCTTCTTTCTCTTGTAGTGCTTGAGATAATTATTAGACTCTCTGGTGACGTGACAGCGAGTTAGGTGACCAACAACCAGAAAAACTTGGGTCAAATTTTAAAAATACCTCAAGGAGTTTTTTAGCTCTGCTAATGTCTAGCCATGGTGGGTATCCTATTGGGAAGTTTGTGTGCTCCCCCACCCTTGCAAGGGTCTAACCCATGTATGTATGTCTTTTAGCCATGTGGTGTGCTTCCATAATAGAGTAGAATAGATTCCACAGTGAGGTTATCGTTCCAAGTAACAACACCTTCAAACAATAACAACTATAGAGGGTCAAAGTACAACAAATAATCCGTGGAAAGTTTTTAGTTTTCATACTCTCTTCTTCCTCGCCCTCTCTAACTGTCTTCTTTTCAAAATTTCTCTTATTCTTCTTCTCTCTCTTGAGTGTGATATGTTGGTCATAGTTTCATTTCCCGCTTTATTATGTTTAAGTTCAAGACTAATCGCATAGATCTTTGAGTCTCGCTCCTACGATGTTAAAAACTTATCTTCTCTTCTTTCTCTTTTAGGGCTTGAGATAATTATTAGACTCTCTGATGACGTGACAGAGAGTCATGTGACCAACAACTAGAAAAACTTGGGTCAAATTTTAAAAATACCTCGAGGAGTTGTTTAGCTCTACTAATGTCAAGCCATGGTGGGTATCCTATTGGGAAATTTGTGTGCTCCCACCACCCTCGCAAGGGTCTAACCTGTGTACGTATGAGTAATTGTTTTTCAACCTCTCTGTTGAGCTTGGGCTTGATCAATTTGGGCTTGATCAATCAGCTCAAGTGATTAATTCATTTTGCTAGTTAAATGAGAAGTTTTCTTATTGTGCACGTTTGCCTGCTGTTGGCTCAGTCAATCTTCACAGTCCAATATATAACCTTGGCTCTCTTTGAGTTGCATATCTCAATCTCAAGTCAATTGAGGCTAGGAAGTCTCTCTCTCTCTCTCTCTCTCTCTCTCTCTCTCTCTCTCTCTCTCTCTCTCTCTCTCTCTCTCTCTCTCTCTCTCTCTCTCTCTCTCTCTCTCTCTCTCTCTCTCTCTCAGGTTGTTTGCTCTCCTCCAAAGGCCGCGGCCCGCCCATCCTTGCTTGTTTGTGTCCCTACAAACTTGGAGCGTCCTCGGCTCATAACCTTGTCCACCACCTCCCCTTTTAGCTACATGGAGTGCTGAGTAAATTGTGGCTTCCATAATAGCGTAGAATATATTGTACAATTAGATTACCATTCCAAATAACAAGCAGCAACATCAAACAATAAAAGCTATAGAGGGTCAAAGTACGTAACAAACAATCGATGGCAAGTTTTCATTTTTCAAAATCTCTTCTGCTCACTTGCTCTCTAACTGGCTTCTTTAAAAAAAATTCTCATATTCTTATTCTTCTCTCTCAAATATGATAGGTTGGTTATAGTTTCAGTTCCCTCTTTAACAGGTTCAAGTTCAAGACGCATCCCATTGATCTTTGAGTCTTACTCCTACAATGTTAAAAACTTATTTTCTCTTCTCTTTCTCTCTTAGGGCTTGAGATAATTATCAAACTCTCTGACGCGATGGAGGGTCCTGTGATCAACAATCGGACCAAATTTTTAATTATCCCAAAGAGCTATTTAGCTCTCAAGCCATAGTGGGTATCCTAGTTGAAAGGTTGTGTGCTCCCTCCACTGTTGTGAGGGTTTAACCCTTATACATATGATTCTCAAAGTTACCTACCTCTATTTCAGTACTCAATGATTTTGACTTCTAATCCTAAACGCACTGAGACTGCTCTATGATTTTGACTTTAGATCTTATCAGAATGCGAGACTCTGAGGGTGTGTGTGTGTGTGTGTGTGTGAGTGAGTGTGTGTGTGTGTGTGTGTGTGTGTGTGTGTGTGTGTGTGTGTGTGTGAGAGAGAGAGAGAGAGAGAGAGAGAGAGAGAGAGAGAGAGAGAGAGAGAGAGAGAGAGAGAGAGAGAGAGAGAGAGAGAGAGAGAGAGAGAGAGAGAGAGACTCTCTCTCTCTCTCTCTCTCTCTCTCTCTCTCTCTCTCTCTCTCTCTCTCTCTCTCTCTCTCTCTCTCTCTCTCTCTCATTTTGCCCTAGCTCTAGCCCGTTCCACACTGTGTAACCCATGTCCCCCTTGGGCGAGGGTAGCCCTTCGGAGGGCGTTAAGACCTTAGCCTTCCCCCTTGCCTCAATTCGATAGGCCTGTGCTGCTGCTGTTGATGGTGTTGCTCACTTTGGCTGTGCATTCCGACATACACACCTTGCCTCAGTTCGACACACACATGCCGAGCAGCAGTTCTACAGAGAATTTCGCACTTCAATTGTGCATCAGTCCAAGAAATTTTACAGAGAGCGAGCATTTGTTGTGAATTAATACAAATTAATAGGGTTTACCACAAGCCCTCGATCTCACTACTCTGTTAGAGAGAGTTCTGAGCAGCAGCATTCAACTCAAGCATCGATTTGGTCCAATAGGAGCAGCTTTTGCAAGTTGTTGTAGCATCGATGGCTTCCTTCAACACCAAAATCTTGCGGTGGTAGCGGCTCCAAGGAAGGACCCCAATGTTTACCAAGAAGCAAGGATCACATCCCTTGAAGCTCAGATCCAGGAACTCATCAAGGGAAATGAGCGACTAAACAACGTTTACTCAAGCTTGAAGAAGCGCAAGCAGAGAGCCAATCTCTGCTTGCAAAGGCTCAGGAAGTTGAAGCCTCCATCACCAAAACTGTCATGGTGCCTCAGAAGGAATCCCGTGAAGCAACACACAAGAAGATTGATACCAAGATATATGCGGTTTTACAAGAATGCCGTCTACAAGAATCTCTTGGCCTCAAGGTCAGAATTGGGGGGCTTCACCCACCGTGATGCACGGACGAGGACACCGTCGAGGAAACAATCACCAAGCTCAATGACATTCTTCCACCTATCCACATCAAGCCTGAAGCAGTCTATTGGGTCAATGACACACATAGGCATGTGCCACCTGAGCATTGCATCCTCAGTTTCAAGGACAAAGATGAGCGGATGAAGCTGCTTCAACAATCTCAACTTCTCAACGGAAAAAAGCTCTGGATCATTGAGGAACTAACCACAAATCAATTCAAGAATAAGGCAAGTGAGCTCAAGAAGATGCATGAAGCACGTAAACAAGGTAAATGGACAGTCTATAGAGGTGGTAAAGCGGTCATCCAAGAGATACGGACTCCCAGGTTGGATTCCCCATCACCTGACCCCCCTTATGTTTTTCTATTTTTCTTTTGGTTTTCTTCCTATTGATGTTCCCTCAGGCCTTAACTCATATGTATTCCATGCTCTCACTCGGAAGAACTTTTTTAGTGTTTTGTTTTGGTCAATCTATCTATCTATCTCTCTCTCTCTCTCTCTCTCCTATCTCCTTCTCTTGCATGTTAACCTCTCGGCTCAAAAACTTATGTTGACTTCTTGGCTTTGCATCCCCCGCCTCCCGGCTCACCAGCCCCCCTTCCCGGCTTTTCTCTTCTTGCACCACATGGACTAGCCTGAACTTGGCTTCTTGTTACAGAAGTAGAATGGAAAATGCACATGGTCGCTTTCTGAGAGATAGCGTGTGCACTCAAAGAGATGGCCACACCTATACGTGTGTGCACACACACACACAAATATGTGTGTGTGTGTGTGAGAGAGAGAGTGAGTGAGAGAGAGAGAGAGAGAGAGAGAGAGAGAGAGAGAGAGAGAGAGAGAGAGAGAGAGAGAGAGAGAGAGAGAGACCTCATTGTGACTGTGGTCTGTAGGAGCTCCATTAGAGATCTCGCATTGGTAGCGAGAGAAAAATGGATCGATTGATATTCCTTGTTCTCAATGGTTGAGCCCATTTTGGGAGTAGGCAAAGTGAAGAATTTCTCCATGTGATCGATTTTCACGATAGGCCACGTGGCCTAGCCCAAATTTGGCTTCCTATTATAGAAGTAGAATAGAATATACACATGGTTGCTCTCTGAGAGATAGCATGTGCATTCCAAGAGATAGCCACACCTATACACGTGCACACACACACACACACACACACACACACACACACAAAGATCAAAGAGAGATGAGAGAGAGAGCTTTCATTGTGGTGGGCATGGTCACACTTTTTGGTCCAAAGAGAAGTGTGTGTGTGTGTGTGTGTGTGTGTGTGAGAGAGAGAGAGAGAGAGAGAGAGAGAGAGAGAGAGAGAGAGAGAGAGAGAGAGAGAGAGAGAGAGAGAGAGAGAGAGAGAGAGAGAGAGAGAGAGAGAGAGAGAGAGCCCTGCTTGCATCCTTCTTGCACTTGGAGTCTTCACAAAGGGTATGCCAAAATCCTCATCTAAACTTTTCTCAGAACCACTACTATCACCATCATCAACACTCAAATTTGGAAGCTTAGGGGCATCATCAACTTTTTTCTTCCCTTTTCTTGATACATTTGATGAGCTAGCAAGACTCGTTCTGTCATGCAACCTGCCACTCCATGGGTTTTCACCATAACTTGCACTAGGTGACCCTTGTGACCCACTCAAAGCCTATGACTGTGCACCTATCTTTCTTATTTCCACATTATCTCTTACGTTAGCCCCTAACTTCAAAATTATTTTTGCCTTGCATAGAGGAGTCTTCCTCAAGTTCTGTCTCTTCTACAATTAGGAAGGATGCAAAATCTATTAACATGGAAACACTTTCTCAAAGATGGATACCAGACCCAATTCTTGTCATGCAAACATGATTCCACTCTATCATCATTATCAACTGTAACACCAATTGATGTAAGAGACTCACACATGTTCTTTATCTTCAATTAATAGTCATTGTGATATATATGATTTTCTTGTCCATTGTATTAAACTCAATCTTCAACCGCACCTTCGTTACTTTTGTGTTGGTCACATCCAATGACAATAAAGTTTCCCAAGCCTCCCTAGGGGTGTGAGCATCTTGTATGGGCCCAATCATAGTGTCATGAACATTCACAAAAAGTCAATGCATGACCTTTTGAGCTCCCTTGTTCCAATCTTTAAACACCTATATCTATGCAGTAGTTGCATTTTCCTTTGGTAATGTTGGTGCTATCTCATGCTCTCCATCAATGTACTCCCAATAATAACTTACCCATAAGGAAATTGGTCATTATGAACCACCAAACATGGAAGTTATTCTTATCCTACTTCTCGCTAATAATCAGGTTAAGTCCATCATTGTTGAACGACATGTTTATAACACTACACAAAGTCTCTGAGCAGCCTGCTGAAAATAGTCAGCTATCAATTGTAACCACAATATGCATACATACACCTGTTTCACAATACTAAAGAGTATTTGTGAATACTGCAAACAAAAAAACTTTTGGCACCACCAAAATGTAGATGTATAGAAACCCGAACCTTGGTGTTTTTTATGCGAACACACTCTAATTAAGGTTATTATTGCAGTTTCGTTCAAGGGGGACCATGGTAGCCACATTACACAAAGGAAGTGATGGGGGCTTTTCACAAGCCAAGCTCCCATACCCCTCTTCTCTCGTCCCCACCCCATGAAAATCCCCTCTTATGGAGGGAGTGATAAAAGGCATTGGAAAAAGTAAGAAAAAAATAAAGTATGATTATGTAAATATATAAGAAAGGTAAAATAGGCCACCTCATGCCTGCGGGGTAGCCCATCCCCACCTTGCCTCCTTTTTCTTCACTGTTGCCCCGCCGGGTGTCCCTTTTCCTCTCCTCCACTCAAAAGGTCAACCCCCTCTCTCTTCCCCTTGTCCTTTCTCCTTTCTCTCTCCCCTCAAGCTACCCCACCTCTCACCAATAATGCATTCTAACTCACCAATAATGCACTCTAACTCACATGCAACTTATCCTATCTTCCAAAATAGTATACCCCACCCCCCCTTTCTCTCTCCTATCATATCCCATGACCCAAATACCCCCCCTCTCTCTAAAGGGCGCCATGTCTCTTTTCTTGTAGCTAAATAACCTCCCCCACACTCACACACACTCAATTTCACTAAAAAAGGTGCCCACAAACCCATCCCCACCCGGTGGTTACCTGATTTTTCTTGTGTTCACAACATCTGCACACAGATTCACCTCTGAACACACTCCTCTCTCTCCCCTCTTGTAATTACTTTATTCTCCATGTCACCTCTCACTTTTTTTCATCAACCCATATCTCTCTCTTAGTCTCTCTCTCATGAGACTGCTGTTCTGGCACATATACACACAGCCAGACAAGTGGGGCCCACAGTCACATGGCCTATGTAGATAATGATTTCTTCATTTCTAAATTCTAGAATTTCTCCCCCCCCTCCTCCCCTATATAAAGAGGGGTCACCATCACACAAACACACACAACATCACCAAAGAACACACTATGCACTGTGTGTGCCTAGTGCACACACACACACACCCACACCATCACCATCACCGCAATCACAATGCTTGTCTTGAGCATGACCTCTACACCCTTGGCTATGGAAGATGAAGGGCAACTAAATGAAGGATGATGGCCATAACCCTCGTGCGAGTCTTCGCCATCAACTCCCACCTATCCGCCATGTGCTCTACCACTCTCTCCCTTCTCATTCCCCTACCCTATGCTCCCCATTTCATCGCCTTATTCTCTAAATAAAGCTTGAGGTTTTGTGAGTATGTTTTCTTGCAATGTTTTGCCCATGTGAGGTGTGCGGAATCGCCACCTAGTCTTGTGTTTGGAGTGAACTTTTGTATGTGTGAAGGGTGTGCGGATTCGCCATCCTTTTGTGGTGCCTAAGTACTAAGCCGCTATACCCCCTCCCTCACTCTCTCTTTCTCTCTCTCTCTCTCTCTCTTGATCTCATTCCCTTTCCTCTTCATCATTACTCCCAAGCATCCATCTCTCTTGGATGAAAACTTTGTTATGGTGGTGTGTTGTTTGCGTCCTAGCCGCTGAAGCTAGGTGGTGCCCCTGTTTGCTTTACCATGACAGGCTCGAGGCGCGCCATTCGGTCCCCGGTGTTTTAGAGGCCGTCGGGGTTCGGGGTTCGCTTTGCTCCCGTCATTTGGTGCCCCCACTGAGGATCTTTTCATGAAACCCTTCATTTTACAAGACTGAAACCCCTAAACTATTGTGAATGGATGAATGGCTAGCAGGATTTGCTAATTGGACGACAGAAGAAGAAGAGCTGCAAGCACAACTAGACGAACTCCGCATATCCATCGAAGCTCGAGTGCCAGGCGTAACGGTAATCGATTTGCAGTGGGAGAGTCAACCAACACGCCAAACCCAGTGGATATACATAGGCCAAGTGCCAAGAAGAAGAAGGAGAAGGTCGAAACCATGTCTGCAACCTACAACCAACCCACAACAACAAAATGGAAGGAGCTCTACACAATAGAGAATCAACACTATTCTACTTTGAGAATCGGGTAACTCAAGTCACCGAGGTAATTATCACAGTCAGCTTTCAAGTCGCACCTGATGCTGCAGCACAGATAACGGAATCATTGGCTCACACTCTCACTAGAGAAACTAGGGATCTACTGAGTTTGTTTCAGGAAAGAACACCACCCCCTCCCACAAGCTTGGATAGTGACTAAGCACCTCTAAGCTTCACATGAATCAGTACAACCTACCTCAAGACAAATCACACATACCAACACGTGTACGCTCAATCAAGGTAATACTGGATTTGAAGGCTCACTACCAGCACGTCATTGACACCATGCTGGGTGGGGAGCAATTTTTTGAGGTTCTGGCATCAGATCAACCATTTGTCTTACCTTTGGTACAAGGCAATGTACCGTTTGAAGTTTTAATCTATGTCCTAGTATAAGAGGGTATACACGCCTCCTTGTAAAGAAGAAAAAAACTTTTGCAAGTTAAGCAGTGTGTCTTTCTAGCTCTCTCTCAGTAATCATGGCAAGTGTAGCATTTCCAACATTTAAAGGAAAGAAGGGGGAGGATTTGGTAACAGACTTCCTAGATGACTTTGAAGTAGCATGTGTAGTGAGCAACAAAGATACGGATGAATCCCGGGTTAGAATCTTTAAGCATCTCATGAAGCTAGAAGCTAGATCATGGTACAATGCACTTACACAAGCAACCAAGGATGACTGGGAACCCTTAAAAACCGCTTTTAAGAGGCGCTTTGGGGGAGGTACCACTTCAGAAAAGTTGTGGGACAAGTTGAGAGACTTGAAGCAGGAGGGTCTTTTAGAATATGCCACCTATGAGTCCAAATTTGTGGATTTGTGGGAACGGTGGGTTGAGTCACTGGCTAGGGGGGAAGCTACACCCGATTTCCTAAAAAAAGATCGGTTCATGCATGGCTTATGGCCTCTTCTCAAGGAGAAGGTGAAAGGTAGATTCCCGGCTACGTACGAGTTAGCCATTGATATTGCTCGCCTTAAAGACAAGAAGCTGCGAATGAAAGCCAAAGAAACCGAGTCAACAGAATCAGGAACATCGCGTCGACCAACAACTACGACAACCACCATTCCACCACCACCACCGGCTCTTGGGGTAAGAGATGACCAGCAAGATATGTTGGCCCATATTACTGACCAACTGCAGAATTTGTCTGTCCACTTAATACAGCAAGGGAGGAGTCAAGAAAGAGATCAAGACCCTGGAAGAGCACGACGACAAAACAAGGAGTATCATTGCTACAACTGCGGAGAAGACGGTCACGGTATGTACTACTGTCCCAAACCACGACAAAACTATAATAGAGGAGGTAGGAGGAACCAATTGTCACCCCCTAGAGAAAGAACACCCCCACCCCAAGCACCACCCCCACCAACACAAATTCTACATCCACCCCAGACACCACTACAAGCATCCATCCCACCTCTTCCACCAGCCCCACCACCTGATCGCCCTGTAAACATCATAAGGCTAGAAGAGAAAGGAAAAGCCGTAGTAGTGGATCCACCCAGAGCAAAGGAGAGGGACAAGGGTAAGGAGAAGGTAACCTTTTTAGAACCACTTGAAGCCATGACTGTGAAAAGAGCTAGGAGGGAGAAAGCTACACAATCAGATGATGAGAGAAGCATGAGAGGAGAAACTAGCAAGAGGCCATCCAGGCCACGACGGAAATTGGGCATCACCGACTTCCAGCTAGGGGAAAGTTCAAAGCCCTATGATCTAACATTGGATGTGGTAGAGCAAGGACCGAAGATTACATGGCCACAGCTGCTACATCTTGTACCTAAAGTAAGGCGACAATGGTCTAAAATGGTAAGTACAAGACGCTCCAAAACAAAGGTAGCCGGAGCAATTTCGGGATGCAACATGGATGACATCCTTCCAATTGTCGACGTAAACATAAAAGGAAAGAGGGTTGGAAACACCTACATTGATGGAGGTGCACAAATCTGTGTAATGAGCGAAGCTATGATGCTTCGATTAGGGCTCAAGGTTGACAGGCCTTCTCCATGCAAGGCAAAGATGGCAAACAACGCAAAAGTAAAGTGTGTGGGTGTGGTAAGTGCCGTGAAAATCAAAGCTTTCAACACTGAGGTAGAGGTAGATGTTTTTGTAATGCCTACTAAGGGGGAGGGCTATCCACTAATTTTGGGAAGGCCATGGTTGATGGCCATGAAGGCAAAACAGGACTGGGGTACTGGCCTTCTACGCATGACCGGTAAAAAAGGGGAGACAATCTACTACGACATGAGGATTGGCAAGCAGAAGCAAATGAATCTGGAAACATCGGCAGATGAAACCACTAGTGAATATTCCAGTTCTGAGGAGGAGACCACATCCACCAACGAAAGTGACAGTTCCATTGATGTGATGGGTATCATTATGAAGGATCCACAAAGGGTAAGCACAACTGGTGATCCATCACCAAAAGGGAACCCAATGAAGAGGAGAGAAAATCACATGGCCTAGGAGGAAGTAGGTTGAAGGGTATGTTGTCTACGGAATTAACACTTGAGGAGAAAGATAGTTTTTTGCAAATGTTGATGGGATTTCCTAACCTGTTCATTGACAACTATGAAAGAATCACAGGCATTACAGTGGTGGAACATCATATTAAGCTGAAGGGAGGGGTAAAACCAGTTGTGCAAAAGCTACGACGACTGGGGGTCATACAAGAAAAGGCACTCTTGGCCGAGGTAAGGAAACTGCTGGAGGCGGGATTCATCTATCCTGTAGAAAACTCAGAATGGGTGTCACCCGTAGTGGTGACGCCTAAAAAGAATGGTAAGTGGAGGGTCTGTGTTGACTACAAACCACTAAATACAGCTAAAAAGAGAGACCACTTTCCTCTCCCTTTCTTGGATGAAATTCTGAATGAAGTAGCGGGTTTTGAATGCTATACCGTCTGTGATGGTTATTCAGAATACTTTCAAATACGCATAGCCTTGGAAGATCAGCTAAAAACCACTTTCATCACGCCATGGGGTTGTTTTGCATACAGGGTTATGCCATTTGGTCTCACAAATGCACCTACCACATTCCAAAGATATGTCACATATGTTTTTCAACCGTTCTTTGGAACATCCATAAGAGTGTTCATTGATGATTTTTGTATATATAGCTCCCGTATTTCACATTTAGAAAAGGTAACTGAAGGTTTGGCTAGGTTGCAGAGCCTAGGTGGGCAATTAAATGTGGATAAATGCCACATTGGGGAGAGTAAAGTCATTCTACTAGGCCATGAAATTTCAGCAAAAGGTATCAACGCCGACCCAAGTAAGGTGTCCGCACTCATAGCCCTACCTTCACCAACGACCGCACGTCAACTGGTCTCTTTTCTACAGAAGGTGAGGTATTTAAGTAGATTCATACATCTACTATCACAACTTGTTCTACCACTGCAACAACTCACTCAAAGATCAACTTTCACTTGGGACGAGGAAAGCGAACATCACTACAACAAGGTAAAGGAGGTCTTAGCCACTCTGCCAACTATCTCACCACCTAAGTGGGATGAAAAATTCTATGTCACCTCAAGTGTTGGTGATGACTCATTGGGGGCTGTGCTACTCCAAAAGGATACGACGACATCTTTCATGAGGCCAATCTACTTCTCTAGTCGAATGATGACAGCAGGAGAGAAAGGTTTCACCCATGTGGAACACTTAGTCCTAGCTCTTAGATTTGCAACTACAAAGTTTAGGTCATATTTGCTGCCTAAGCAATTTGTGATTCTAACCACGGATGAAATATTTCCCTATGTTGTACAACACATGGATGTGTCTGCTAGAATTACTAAATGGCTAGTTCGTCTGCAAGAGTTTGACTACACGGTACAGGTAGAAAGCACGACAAGGGCAAGTTTGGGGGGACTCATGACCTACCAAGTCTTTGAAAGGAAGGAGAAGCAATCTAAAGAAGGCGAAGTACGATTACCTCTAGTACCACCGATGGTAGAAGGAGCATACTCTCTCTACTTTGATGGAGCCTACAAGCGAGCGTCCGACAAAGCAGCTGCAGGCATAGTGGTCTTTGATGACAAAGCGACAAAGGTATTTTCGTTGGGCCAATTGTTAGATTCACATTCTAACAATGAAGCTGAGTATGCAGCACTAACCAAGGGTCTACAATGGTGCGTCTCGCAAGGTGTACAACGCCTTAATGTATTTGGGGATGCTCTACTTCTGGTAAGGCAAGTAAATGGAGCATGGACATGCAAGAATCCTAGTTTAAGGACTCACTTAAGTGGTGTAAAAACCTTGTTGGGTAAGTTTGAAGAAGTTCAAATACACCATATCCCAAGGGCTCAAAACTAAGAAGCAGATGCCCTAGCAAGTGAAAGACTACAGGAAGTGGTGGTTGGAGCAATAAAACTAAAGCTCCCTCTATTTCAAGGCAGTGATGCCTTGCCTGACATCATGCATTTTTTGGAAATAGGGGAATGCCCATCAGATTTAACAAAGGGACAAAAGCAATGGCTGACGCGGAAGGCCACAAGGTATCGACTCATCAATGACGGTTTGTACTGTAAGGGTAAGGACCAAATACTCAGGAAGGTCGCTCTCTTTCAGGAAATCAAGGGAGTAATTGCTAGCTGTCACGACGGGGTTTGTGGTGGTCACTTTGCCCTAGACATAACAAGTAGGAAAATCTTGCAGGCAGGCTTCATATGGCCTAGCTTCAACCGTGATGTACACCACTGGTGCAAAACATGTAAGTTGTGTCAAAAGGCCGGCACTAGGTCACTTATGCCTGAACCACAGACACCTATTCTCTCATATGGCCCATTTGAAAAATGGGGTATCGATGCCATTGGGCCATTACCTAGGGCCAACTCAGGAAAATTCTACATTATCATGGGGGTCGACTACATGACTAGATGGGCAGAGGCTACAGCCACCACTAGAATCACAGCGGTAGAGGTAGCTAAATTTATCTACGAGCACATATGCTGTAGGTTTGGCACACCTTTAGAGATCATCTCTGATAGAGGGCCAGGTTTCAGAGCAGACTTGGTAGGAGAATTAATGCAGAAACTGTGCATTACAAGGAGGCACTCTTCACCATATTTCCCTCAATGTAATGGCCTAGTTGAAAAGGTAAATGGAATGGTTTCTAAAATTATTACCAAGCAGGTAAACAATCATCCTGGAGACTGGGATAAGTATCTACTACCAGCTTTATGGGCCTACAGAACTTCATTTCGTACATCCTTGGGATTCACACCGTATCATCTAGTAGTTGGTAAGGAAGCAATCTTGCCCATTGAAGTGCAACTACAAAGTCTCAGAGTAATGGCAAGCCAACTTCAAAAACCCAACATGCATTTGAGAGATCACATCATCAACTTGGAAAGACTGCAGCTGGACAGAGAAGAAGCAATAAATTATTATGCAGCACAAGCAGAGCATAGACGGCTTAGCTTTAACGAGCATCTTCGGAAAAAAGAATTGAAGAAAGGAATTTTGGTGCTCTGCTACGACAATCGCTTCGACACGCGCAAGGATAAGAAACTCCTGCTTCGATGGGAAGGCCCTTTCATCATCAGGAAAAAGTATGCCAATGGAAGCTACCAGCTTATGGAGGCTGATGGAAAACTTCATAAAACCAGGGTAAATGGTTGGCGACTTAAACCTTATTTTCTTCGATTTGACCAGGCTCCACCAATTGACATTCCAGATGAGGACACACCATCAGCCGCCACCTCCGACGATAATGATCAAACAGATGAGCTAGAGACATGAATGCCTCTAGCCAAAAGGGGAGGGCTAATGATGGCGGCTTTTCACAAGCCAAGCTCCCATACCCCTCTTCTCTCGTCCCCACCCCATGAAAACCCCCTCTTATGGAGGGAGTGATAAAAGGCATTGGAAAAAGTAAGAAAAAAATAAAGTATGATTATGTAAATATATAAGAAAGGTAAAATAGGCCACCTCATGCCTGCGGGGTAGCCCATCCCCACCTTGCCTCCTTTTTCTTCACTGTTGCCCCGCCGGGTGTCCCTTTTCCTCTCCTCCACTCAAAAGGTCAACCCCCTCTCTCTTCCCCTTGTCCTTTCTCCTTTCTCTCTCCCCTCAAGCTACCCCACCTCTCACCAATAATGCATTCTAACTCACCAATAATGCACCCTAACTCACATGCAACTTACCCTATCTTCCAAAATAGTATACCCCACCCCCCCTTTCTCTCTCCTATCATATCCCATGACCCAAATACCCCCCCTTTCTCTCTAAAGGGAGCCATGTCTCTTGTCTTGTAGCTAAATAACCTCCCCCACACTCACACACACTCAATTTCACTAAAAAAGGTGCCCACAGACCCATCCCCACCCGGTGGTTACCTGATTTTTCTTGTGTTCACAACATCTGCACACAGATTCACCTCTGAACACACTCCTCTCTCTCCCCTCTTGTAATTACTTTATTCTCCATGTCACCTCTCACTTTTTTTCATCAACCCATATCTCTCTCTTAGTCTCTCTCTCATGAGACTGCTGTTCTGGCACATATACACACAGCCAGACAAGTGGGGCCCACAGTCACATGGCCTATGTAGATAATGATTTCTTCATTTCTAAATTCTAGAATTTCTCCCCCCCCTCCTCCCCTATATAAAGAGGGGTCACCATCACACAAACACACACAACATCACCAAAGAACACACTTTGCACTGTGTGTGCCCAGTGCACACACACACACCCACACCATCACCATCACCGCAATCACCATGCTTGTCTTGAGCATGACCTCTACACCCTTGGCTATGGAAGATGAAGGGCAACTAAATGAAGGAAGATGGCCATAACCCTCGTGCGAGTCTTCGCCATCAACTCCCACCTATCCGCCATGTGCTCTACCACTCTCTCCCTTCTCATTCCCCTACCCTATGCTCCCCATTTCATCGCCTTATTCTCTAAATAAAGCTTGAGGTTTTGTGAGTATGTTTTATTGCAATGTTTTGCCCATGTGAGGTGTGCGGAATCGCCACCTAGTCTTGTGTTTGGAGTGAGCTTGTGTATGTGTGAAGGGTGTGCGGATTCGCCATCCTTTTGTGGTGCCTAAGTACTAAGCCGCTATACCCCCTCCCTCATTCTCTCTCTCTCTCTCTCTCTCTCTCTCTCTCTCTCTCTCGATCTCATTCCCTTTCCTCTTCATCATTACTCCCAAGCATCCATCTCTCTTGGATGAAAACTTTGTTATGGTGGTGTGTTGTTTGCGTCCTAGCCGCTGAAGCTAGGTGGTGCCCCTATTTGCTTTACCATGACAGGCTCGAGGCGCGCCATTCGGTCCCCGGTGTTTTAGAGGCCGTCGGGGTTCGGGGTTTGCTTTGCTCCCGTCAGAAGGAAGGAAGAAGAGAGAGAGAGAGAGAGAGAGAGAGAGAGAGAGAGAGAGAGAGAGAGAGAGAGAGAGAGAGAGAGAGGGAGAGAGAGAGAGAGAGAGAGAGAGAGAGAGAGAGAGAGAGAGAGAGAGAGAGAGGGGGGGGGCGGGGGGGGCAAGGTTCCGCTTGTATCATATGTCTTGGGAGTGAAGAGCACAATAGTAAATATACATGGCTTGCTTTGCTTGATGCACACCTAGCTATACTCTCTCTCTCTCTCTCTCTCTCTCTTTTCTCTCTCTCTCTCTCTCTCTCTCTCTCTCTCTCTCTCTCTCTCTCTCTCTCTCTCTTGTTTTGCCCTAGCTCTAGCCCGTTCCGCACTGTGCAATGCATGTCCCCCTTGGGCGAGGGTAGCACTTGGGATAACATTCAGACCTTAGTCCTGCCCCCTTGCCTCAATTCCACAGGCCTGTGCTGCTGCTATTGGTGGTGCTGCTCACTTTGGCTGTGCATTCCGCCACGCACACCTTGCCTCAATTCGATACACAGAGGCTGAGCAGCAGTTCTACAGAGCATATCGTACTTCGATTGTGCATGAGTCCGAGCAGTTTTACACAAAGCGAGTGCTTGTTGCGAATTAATACAAATTAATAGGGCTTAGCACAAGCCCTTGATCTGACCACTCTGTTCGAGAGAGTTTTGAGCAGTAGCATTCAACTCAAGCATCAATTTTGTCCAATAGGAGAAACTTTTGCAAGGCGAATTTGCAGCATCAATGGCTTCTTTTAGCACCCCTGTCTCGTGCAAGAGTTTTCTTGCGGTGGTAGCGGCACCAAGGAAGGACCCCAATGTTTACCAAGAAGGAAGGATCATAGCCCTTGAAGCTCAGATCCAGGAACTCATCGGGGAAAATGAGCGACTAAACAACGTTTACTAAAGCTTTGAAGAAGTGCAAGAAGTGGCGGCTCAGAAGGAATCCCGTGAAGCAACACACAAGAGGATTGATACCAAGATATATGCAGCTTTACAAGAATGCCGACTACAAGAATCTCTTGGCCTCAAGGTCAGAATTGGGGGGACTTCACTCACCATGGTGCATGGACGAGGACACCCTCGAGGAAACAATCACCAAGCTCAATGACATTCTTCAACCTATCCACATCAAGCCTGAAGCAGTCTATTGGATCAACGACACACATAGGCATGTGCCACCTGAGCATTGCATCCTCACTTTCAAGGACAAAGATGAGCGGATGAAGCTGCTTCAACAATGTCGACTTCTCAAGGGAAAAAAGCTCCGGATCACTGAGGAACTAACCACAAATAAAAAAAGAAGTCATCCAAGAGATACGGACTCCCAGGTTGGCTTCCCCATTACCTGCACCCCCTTAGGTTTTTCTATTTTTCTATTTCTTTTGTTCCTATCAATGGTCCCTCAGGCTTTAACTCACATGTATCCCATGCTCTCACTCAGAAGAAATTTTTGTACTGTTTTGTTTTGGTCAATCTCTCTCTCTCTCTCTCTCTCTCTCTCTCTCTCTCTCTCTCTCCTATCACCTCCTCTTGCATGTAAACCTCTCGGCTCACAAAATTCTATTGACTTCTTGGATTTGCATTCCCCGCCTCCCGGCTCACCAGCCCCCATTCCCGGCTTTTCTCTTCCTGCACCACATGGACAAGCCTGAACTTGTCTTCTTGTTATAGAAGTAGAATAGAAAATGCACATGGTCGCTCTCCGAGAGATAGCATGTGCACTCGAAGAGATGGCCACACCTATACATGCGTGCACGTGTGCACACACACACACATGTGTGTGTGTGTGTGTGTGTGTGTGTGTGTGTGTGAGAGAGAGAGAGAGAGAGAGAGAGAGAGAGAGAGAGAGAGAGAGAGAGAGAGAGAGAGAGAGAGAGAGAGAGAGAGAGAGAGAGAGAGAGAGAGAGAGAGAGAGAGAGAGAGAGAGAGAGAGAGAGAGAGAGAGAGAGAGAGAGCTCATTGTGACTGTGGTTTGTAGGAGCTCCATTTGAGATCTCGCATTGGTAGCAAGAGGAAAATGGATCAATTGATATTCCTTGTTCTCAATGGTTGAGCCCATTTTGGGAGTAGGCAAAGTGAAGAATTTCTCCATGTGATCGATTTTAGCACGGTAGGATAGGTGGCCTAGCCTGAATTCGGCTTCCTGTTATAGAAGTAGAATAGAATATGCACATGGGTGCTCTCTGAGAGATAGAATGTGCATTCCAAGAGATAGCCACACCTATACACGTGTGTGCATGCACACACACACACACACACAAAGATCAAAGAGAGATGAGAGAGAGAGATTTGATTGTGGTGGACATGGTCACACTTTTTGGTCCAAAGAGATGTGTGTGCGCGTGCGTGCGTGCATGTGTGTGTGTGTGTGTGTGTGTGTGTGTGTGTGAGAGAGAGAGAGAGAGAGAGAGAGAGAGAGAGAGAGAGAGAGAGAGAGAGAGAGAGAGAGAGAGAGAGAGAGAGAGAGAGAGAGAGAGAGAGAGAGCCCTGCTTGCATCCTTCTTGCACTTGGAGTTTTCACAAAGGGTATGCCAAAATCCTCATCTCAACTCTACCCAGAACCACTACTATCACCATCATCAACACTCAAATTTGGAAGCTTAGGGCCATCATTAACTTTTTTCTTCCCTTTTCTTGATACATTTGATGAGCTATCAAGACTCGTTCTATCATGCAGCCTACCACTCCATGGCTTCTCACCATAATTTGCACTAGGTGACCCTTGTGAACCACTCAAAGCCTATGACTGTGCACCCCAATCTTGTTTTAGCTTGGCTAACCTGAACCAAGGCCTTCCCAACAACATTTCATAAAAAGCATCTCCTTCCTTCATCCTTAGTACTACAAAATTGACTTGAAATTGCATACCTGAAATCTAAATGGAAGAGTTCCTCAAAGTACCAACAGGCTGGACCCTTCTCTGATCTGCCATTTTGACTTGAAGAGGTGTTGGTTCCAACTTCCCTAAGCCCATTGTAAGATACACTGACTCAGGTAGAATATTGACTCCAGATCCTTCATCCAATAGTACCTCATCAAATATCCTATCTTGTAAGGTAACTTTAATAACAGGAACTACAAAATCCACATCAGAAGGATGAGTTGTGTTCACACCAGGTTCCCCCATTTGCTGAGTTGGAACTTCATAGTGCTTACCCAGTAGTTTATGCAACAACCTTTCTTTAAAGGCTGGAACTATAGAAAGCATATGATCTAAAGATAAATGTAAAGGAGAATTAATGAATACCTCAAACCAATCAGGCTCAGATACTTCAACCCTTTGCTAGTGTTATCGTGGTTCATCAGAAGACTCCTCCAAAATTTGACGTTGTTGCTCTTTCTGAACATGCTTATGCACCTGATCTTGTACCCCTTTTTGCTGCTCCCAGTCAATAGGACCCTTGGCCTTAGACCTTGTTACAGCCAATACATCAATCTCCTGCTCCAGGTGCTTTGGATTATTGCAACTAATTTCCTCCTCTTCATAATTCCCAATCTAGACTATTGAGTCTAATCCAATTTTTGGTCCTTGATAAATTGAAATATCAATAATGGCATTAGCTTGTGCCTGAGGTTGATTCTGGGGAGGTTGTGGAGGACCTGCTTGCTGGTTCTCTTGATTAAAAGGAACAACTAGAATACCTCTTTCTTCTCTATGTTTTACCCATAACGCACAACGGAGACCAGCCCAATGATTAGGATCACCACAGTAGACACAAGGCATCACCCCTTGGGGTCTTCTTTGATTGTTGTCTTGGTTTCTTCCAAGTGCTCTGTGATCTCTCTGACCAGGTAGTCTTTTGATATAGCTGCAATTGACTTTGCAAATCTTTCTGATGTTTCCCCTACATCTTCTCCAATTCTAGTTTCAAGGCCTCTGCTAAATCTGTTTGCTACTGCAACAAGACCTTAAATACCCCTAAATCAGCTACATTCTACAACTACTCTTCCATTTGATGCTGTTGACGAGTAACAAAGTGCAACAAAGTTTGTAGCATTTTCACAATTGTAGATGCATAAAAAATACTAGCTTCAGATTTACATGAAGTGCTTAGCCCAACTCCTACAAAATCTAAGGATTTAGGTACATTATGAACAATAGCATCCAACTTCCTTTTTTTAAGAATAGTGAGAAAGTTTTCCCAATTAGGTTAACAAGGTTCTGAGCATCCACAACTAACTTCTGGTTGAACAGTGGCAAATCTTCCATATTGGCCTATACTCATGACTGGCAAAAACCTATTGAGCCTCTTGTTCAGAGTATTTAGCTAGCACCAAATCCTCAAAAGTCTTCGATTTCTTTGAAATTTCCTGTAAATACTTTTGATTTCTAAGATTTATTCCCTTGATCAAGCACTTGATCTGACTCGATGCTTGTAGCAATGTTAGGCATAGGAACTTCACCTGTATTTACCTTCAAGGCAAAAGTAATTAAAGCAGCTAAAAATGCAGACAACCTATTGTTAGACTGAGTCTTCCTCTTGTCTAGACTAAAAATCTTAGCACGGATTCCGTCATAGACCCAATTAGCCCAACTCACTTTTCCTCCATTCTCAGCAAACCATAAAGGTGCAAAGTTATCCTTGGACATGTAATCATAGTTTGCCAGGAAACATAGTCTTTCCAAAAACCATTTAAGTTGCTCCCTCCTGTTGTAGTCAACATTCTTAAGCATATAATACTACCTTCCTCCTTCTCTAGGACCAAACTCTCTCTTCAAAGCATCATCTGAGCATTTAGACACTACAGTAACGGAAGTTAAAGGCAATTGAAATACTGCAGCAATTACCTCGGGAGATAAAGTGAGCTTCTCTGAAATTACTCCTTTTGTTTTTCTCAACAACTCCATTTGTGTTTTTGCATATATGTTAGCCTTTCATTCATCCCAAGGCAAGATAGCAAAATCATACAACCCAATGGTCTTCAACCATTTCACATTCCTGTTAGCCTGGCAATCTATCTTCACCTTGAAATCTGTAAAGGGTTCCATCAAACTTTGAAGCATCTTGCTCACAAAAAATGGAGTTTGATCCCCCTCAGGCAACAGCTCGATCTCATCCTCAGGGTCTGAATTGTCGACCCGCATAGTGACTCCTTTCTTCTCGGTTGTAGCTTTGAGGACTCCAATTGACATTAGGTGGAGGCTTCATGGCGGGAAATACCTTGGCTTTTGGCATGGTGGAAGGTGTGAAGGGTGAAGTGATTTTGAATGCCTGCGAGATGTACAGGCAGGATAGTTTGATGCGAGAACTCACATAAATATACCCGCATTTCCAAGTAATTGAAGTGAGTAACGCTTCCCTCACTTCAATCATAGCCCTTAGTAGAGAATAACATGCACGCAGATCAAGGTCACATTTCAAATCCACACATTTAAAATATCCGATGAAAGGATATCTGATGAAGCAAAATACGATCCAATAAAATCCGAGCCAGTAAAATCCGACCCAAGGTCTCTGAACTATAAGTTTCAAAAAACTGAGCTGAGACTCAAAAAGCTCTGAGACCTATTATCAAACACCTATGCAGAATTTTGACTTCATGTAACCCAGACATTACCCCCAATGAAAACCCGATACTTTTTGAAAAAGTCTCAACAATCACCTGCTCCATCGGATTATGTAAGAACCAAGGAACTTCACAAAAAGCACTTTTTGCAATAGTAGATGCAAGCCAATCTAAATGAGGTGGTTTTTCCTGAAACATTTTTAACCCGAAACCATTGACAAGCTTGTCCACTTTAATTTCAAATAGATCAACCACAATAAATGTACCTTGACCCAAATACCTGAACAGTCCGATAAGGTCCTTTAAATCTCAAATTCAGATTACCAGGATGAGGACCCAACCTGGAATTGTAAAGCATAACTGTTAAGCCGAGGGTATTTTGGATGTTTTACCTTAGTGGAATTTGAAATATCAACTTTTGTACTTTTGGGATTCCAAGGGGTGTTCTTGGAAAAGGGCGTTGTCCATTAGTATTCTTTAACTATGTAATTGTCGAAGAGTATCTTTTTGAGAATACGATGGTAGAAGTTATGGTGGAATTAGTCTGTTTTCTGTTTCTATGTTTTGTTCCAGTTTCATTCTGATTTTCGTGTTTGCCTATTCTGAATGTCTATACCTTCAACACTTGGCAATCACGGTGTATGTGTGACGTAGCATGGACGGATTCAGATTTCTCTTGTGGGAGCGAGTGCTGAAGAGATGAAAGTAGTTACTTAATGAAGGGAAGACGTTCAAAATAGGGCAAGTCTGTATGGGCAGTTATTTGCGCTCTAGAAGAAGACAATTACATTCACGTTGATGGAGTTGGGCTGATTTTCTGGTGGAATGGAAGAAGTCATTTTTCATGCACATTGTTATCATCTCTGTATTTCACTATTTATGAGTCAGAGTCGTTGTCAATTTTGAGTGCAGAAAGTCATCAAAATTTAGATGTTTCCCTAGAAGAAGCAAAAGAGGACACATATCCAGATTGGACAGGAAGATTTGGATGTACCAGAGGATTATCTGAGAGACAGAAAGAAGGAAGAAGTGGAAGATAAACCAGATTTATTATCAAATTTTGAGGGTCACCAAGAAGAAATTCCGGGGGATTAGTTCCACCAGGGGGGAGTTATGGCAGTCAAGTTCCACTAGGAGGAAGTGCAGGAAGTTGATTACCACCAGAATTAGGAATCAGATAAGTTTGTAAAATTAGAATTCAAATCAAAATGACTGTTGCAGAGTTTGAAGTCAAATTGTGGAATCTGAAATTAGAACTGTTGCAAACGTGGAAGTCAGAAAGCAGCCAAAGTTCAAATCAAAGTTCTAGCGGATAAGCTCCATGCGGAGTCAAAAGAAGAAGAGGAAGAAATGCAAGGTATGCATGAGTCGGAAGCATGAAGTGGAGGATTTCCCATGTGCAGTTGATGAGTGCTCAAAGGGAGATGCATGTAGGAAGTGGTGTATGGTGGATTTCTGTTCAAAACTTCAAAAATTTAGCCGAAGAATGCATAAAGCATCAGTTGATGGGACACAGGTAGCATGGGATAAGTTGGAAGATTTTAAGGATGACTTAGAGAGGGCATATGAGTGGTTGACTAGTCATAAAGGAAAGAGGAGGACATCATGTTCCAGCAGGAAGGAGGTGAGAAAATTGCAAGAAGCATGTGAGAGATTGAGGGATGCATATGCGACTGAGTTTGAAGATGAATTAAGTGATGATGATGGCGGATGGGTTGGCTTGGAGACAAACATCCATCATGTGGGGATACCAAAGGTGGAGGAGAAGGAGGTGCAAAAGGATGTTGGCCAAGAGAGCCTAAAACTGCCCCTAGATACCCCTACCCTACCATTGGAGTGTGCTCATAGAGTGGAGACGGAATATCCATTGCTAAAATTGATTTCGATGTTGTCACTTGTCAATGAGATTTATTATTCAGAGGAGAAGCAAATCATACATATTGAGGATGTTGTTCACAAAAATCAAAGACCATTTGAAGAGGCGGATAATGTGAGGAATGGACAGGTGGATAGTCGGATGAACGAAGAGGTGATGGATAGAGAGAGGAATGAAGAAGAAGAGGTGATTGATTTATTTTTGGGTTCAATTGAGAATGTATGTAGGATTACAAATGAAGAGTCAAAGCAGGAAGAAGTTTCAAAAATTAGATGTACTCAGGAGGAATTTGCAGCAACAACAATGAACAACTCAATTCCGGAGGAATTATCACCACGAAGATCCACTGATGTAAATATGTAGTTAGTAAATCTTGTAGAAATTGTACCCCAACAATGTACACAGTAGTTTCGATCAGAAAATCAATGGGTGGTAGCTCAGAAAATGCAAGTGGGAAGTTGGAAAGAAGACCATGTGGAGGATCAGCAATATCAGCAGGATAAAAGGTAGCAAGGTAAGTAGGAGCAACATGAGGTCAGGGAACAGAGCCGGGGCAAAAACCCTAGTTACCTCTATCCTACCGTGGAAGTGTGTCCATGAAGCACAGGAGGATTATTCCTTTTTGACTAATCGAAGCGTCATGCTCATTGGGAATTCACATACATTTGAAGAGGACAGTTGTCAGCAGCAACTAGAGGATGTGCATGCTAATGCGGATATCATGGCAGAATTGTGTCATTTCAAGTGGACTTCAAAGAAAATGTCAAAAGAGGATGTCAAAAGAGCCAAGCAACAATTGCAGCAGCAAGGACCAGAAGATGACAGTAGCATAACGGAGGAGATTGAGGATGATGATATTCATATTGGAAGTTGGAGGTGGCATTCCATATTGTGGCAGTTTCATATAGATGGAAATGAAGAGATATTGAGGGCAAATTTTCAGTTGATAAAGCAAGTCAAATTTTGGAAGATGCCGAATGTGATTCAAACTCAAATTCAGATTTCAATTTAGATTCGGTCTCAATTTTGGATTTGGATTCAATTGCAAATTTTGATGCAAAGACCAATTCATATGCAAATTTTAATGGAAGCCATGGAAAGCTTGATGAAGAGGTATGACAATCAGTGTCACAAGGAGGATGACATCGATACTTAGTGGGGATTAACAACATCATTTTCTTCTTGGAGTGGACAAAATCAGAACAAATATGAAGGAGTTGAAAGGGCACTGTTGTATAAGGGACATGAAGAGTTGTATCCCAAGTGTCAGATTTTGGTTCAGATTCATATTCTGAGTGAGATTAAGATTCAGATTGGAATTCAGATTCAGGCGAAAATGCAGATGCAAATTCAAATATTAAAAGTTCTTGAAATTCCATAGTGGATGTTGCGAAAGGCTAAAGATATTGCAGCAAATGATGAAGACATCTTTGGAAATGCAGATGGAGCTGAATTTTATCATGGCGATTGTCAAGCTATTTTTCAATTTGGGAGTCAAGCAGATGATGTAAATGTGGAAGTAGAGGATGTTCAGTAGAATGCAGATTTAATGTCAAAGTATGTTCAACATGCAAAACGGATTTTGGAGGAATTTTTTAGTGCATGGGATCTGAGTAAATGGTCCGTAAGTGGAAGGCGGAGTTGAGCAGTGGGGTTTCGAAACCAAATCAGAATTTGGCAGGTGGAGTGGAATCGGAAGTGGAAAAGCAGGTAGAATCGGAAGTGGAAAAGCAACGGATCCAGATTTTGTGGCAGAAAAGGCTTTGGAGACAGACGCAGAAGGTGTTGTTGGGGAGCAGACTACTTGATCAAGGGATTATGGGTCCAGGTCAGCCTATGGCTCTAGCCACCGGGCTGTGCTAGGTGTTAAGCCGAGGGAATTTTGGATGTTTTACCTTAGTGGAATCCGAAATATCAACTTTTGTACTTTTGGGATTCCAAGGGGTGTTCTTGGAAAAAGGCGTTGCCCATTAGTATTCTCTAACTATGTAGCTGTCGAAGAGTATTTTTCTGAGAATACGATGGCAGAAGTTATGGCGGAATTAATTTGTTTTCTGTTTATATGTTCTATTCCAGCTCCATTCTGATTCTTGTGTTTGCCCTGTTCTGAATGTTTGTACCTTCAACAATAACCCAATCTCCAACCTGAAAAACTATGAACTTTACATTCATACTTACCCAAGCTTTCCTTCTTCTCTGAATTATATGTGTGATGTAAGAAGTGACCAGCCTGTCTTCCTCCAATTGCATCAAATACTTACTTCTGTGCTGAACTGATAATTTAGGAGTCATTTTCTTAGCATTGACTTTGAGACTAGGGACCACAAATTCCATAGGTACCACAACTTCAAGACCATAGACCAATCTGAAAGGAGTCATACCTGTTGTCACCTTAAAGGCTATTATGAAAGACCATAAAGCAGAATCCAACTTTTCATCCCAGTTCTTCTTATTCTCCTGAACAATCTTCTTAAAAATTTTAATATGTGTTTTGTTAGTACTCTCAGCTTGTACATTTGCCTGAGGATGATAACCTGTAGATTTTTTGTGCATAATCATGTGAGTTTTGGTAAGCTCAAAAATAACTTCATTCAGAAAATGTGTCCCCCTATCACTTACCAACTCAACAGGACATCCAAACCTGGTCATAATGTTGTGATACAGGAACTTAGCTACACTTTGAGCCTTATTGTCTTTTAAAGTAACAGCTTCCACCCACTTAGTACAATAATCAATTGCAATGTGAAGAAGGATCCAAAGACGAGGTAAAAGATCAAAGGGGGTGGCGGCAGTTTGTTGCTCAACATATTGCTGACGGTGAGGCTATTTTATCCAAGCTTGAAGAAGTTAACACTTTCAGGTCAAAAATCAACTTTTGGTGCTAAGGAGGTCTTAATTATAGGGCACATGTGCAGTCCTGAGGGTAGAAGGCCAAGTCTAGAAAAAGTTGAAGCTATCCAAAAGATGAAGGAAACATGCTCTTCGGTTACTGAAGTTCGTCGGTTTCTGGGTACGTGTGTGTTCTACCTTATTTGGTTGCCACACTTTGCTCATGTTGCAGAGGTGATGTATCAATTGCTAAGGAAAGGTAAAAAGTTTGCTTGGGAAGAAGTTCACACACAGGCTATCAAGAAATGGAAGAAGATGCTTCTTGAGGCTTTGACCTTGAGGAAAGTGGACTACAAATGTGGAAGTCCAGTTATTTTAACAATTGACACTAGCCCAACAGGTATTGGGTGGGTTGTAGGTCAAGATGATACAGAAGGACATATGTATGCAGTTTGATTTGGAGCCAAGGTGCTCAATCCTTGTCAACGAGGTTATCCACAGGTTAAGAGAGAACTTTGGGGCGTTGTTACTACTCTAAGGTCTGATAAAGAATATTTTATTGGAGCTTCAATTGTGGTAGAGACAGATTGCTTGCCACTGATAGGGATGATTACAAACTGCTCTACTCTGAACATTGCCATGCTATGGTGGATAGCCTATATTAAGTCTCTTAACCCTGAATATTATCATATTGCAGGTAGAGATAGTCTTGTTGCAGATATGTTATCAAGAGCTAGGTTTGAAGATGAAAAGGACATGTTGACCACAAGTGATGATGTTGGCTTGAAGTTCTACACATCTTCTTATCTACATGCAGATTGTGGTAATATTGCTCATGTTTTTGAAGTATTTTTTTAGGAGTTCTATGACAGAGAGTGGCTTATTATTGGTCTCTACCTTAGCAGTCTCACTAGACAAGAAGGATGGAGTGACAAAGATTATAAGAGGATCGAGAAAAAGGCCTACGGATATTTTTTGAAGGATGGACATTTATGGAAGCAACCAAAGCACCCATGAGGGATACTGCAACAGGTTGTTTGTGATAAAGCAACTTGGCAGCAGCAGGTTATCAAATAATTTCATGAAAGTTTATGGGCTGGACACAGAGGAGTCTGGGCAACTTTTTTCAAGATTAAAGACCGGTACTAGTGGAAAGGTATGTATAAAGATGTGGTTCAATTTGTGGAAACATGCTTAATATGCCAACAATATTCTAACGTGCGACATAGAGATGGATTGCATCCCCCCTATCCACTAGCTATGCACTACAAGTGGGTGATGGACCTTATTACAATGCCAGTAGGAGTGTGGAAAATGAGGTATATTGTTCTTTCCAGAGAAGATATTACTAACCAAGTTGAAGGCAGAGTTTTGCGTACCAAAGCTACCACTTCAGTGTGCAAGTTCTTTCTTGAAGATGTTATTTCTAGGTATGGATGTGTTGGAAAAATTATTGATGATAGAGGAGAGATGAATGCAAATGAAGTTGGAGAGTTCTTTGCTGGTATGGGCATTAAATTGGCTCTCACTACAGATACAATCCACAAGGTAACGTGAAAAGTGAAAGAGGACATTTGCCTATTATTAAATCTTTAGCGAAGGCGTGTCAAGGGTATATTGATGACTGGCTAAAACTCTTGCCATTTGCTTTATGGGCTAATCACACTACACATAGTTCTGTTACAGGTTTTATGTCGTTAGAGCTGATGTACGAGTAAAAACCCATTATGCCTACAGAGGAAGCGGTTATGACTTGGACCATAATGCCATGGGAAGAGGGTATGTCTACAAAAGATTTACTTGCTCTACGTATTCGCCAACTTGAGAGTCGTCAAGAAGATATTGAATAGGCTAAAGAGAAGCTTAAGGAGGCAAGGTTGAAGAATAAAGCAGCATTTGATGGAAAGCACAGACTACGACCTCATGCTATCACAGATAATGATTGGGTACTTGTTTATGATAGTAGCTTGGAGAATCAATATACTGCTATGCGAAAAATGGTTAAACGGTGATTTGGACCAGTCATATATGGTGCTTCATGTTTTTGATAATGCAACATATCAACTATGCAAACTTGTGCTCAAGGTGCCTATTGCACGAAAACAGATCAAGCTATTCAAGAAGCGAGAAAGAGAGATTGTTCTTGAAGATCTCAATTCAAATCAACCTCTAGAAGGTAATGTTGTGTATGCATCAGACGATGTGTTTGATGATGTTTTTGATGAAACTGATTAAGTGCAATTGGAATAGACCGGAGGCTCTGCAGGTTCAGAGGGGGTGGATGTCATGCAACTCCGCTTCCATGACAAGAAAATGAGCAAAGGTATGCAGATCAGGTTTATTTGAATCCTAAATGATTATTCAGTAGTAATAAGGGTTTGATGACAAGCCAATTTTAAGCTAAAAGTATGCCAGATGCGGCTTTAAAGGGCCAAAAGTTGTCTTGTTAATGCTAATAGTGAGTATGCTTGAAGTGGTCATAGATGGGATTTTATTGATCAAAATTACATTACTTGAAGTTCTCTAGAGTCCTATCTTTGTGGCTCATCAATTGGAGCTACAGATAGGAAGTTATGTCAGTTTGAAGTTTCAATCAGTAGCAAATCCATACCGGATTGGGCAGCTACTGATAACGGGTCAAAACAGTTTAAGTTTCAACAGGGGGAAGTTTCGTACCACTTTGGTCACGTTGGTCAGTTCTTCATCTGGGAGTTTTGAGCTTCAGTCAGATTTTGGGAGATGGTATCTTGTTCAAAATTTCATCTCTTGGAGTGCATTAACAACTGGTGCTTCAGTTGAATTGTATTCCATGGCCGGCTAACGAAGACACGAATAATGTGCAAAGCAATGCCTTGAGCGATATGCATGTGGTGTTTCTCATAATAGCACTACTTACTGCTTGCACCTTGAATCATTGGAAAAGAGGTCCGATTGGACAAAGAAGTCATGCTTGGTAATGCTTTAGAATGCAAGCAGCTATTGGAGAACCATGTTGAGCTACTAGCATGCTTAATATTGCCTTGGTTATTATGTACACCAAGCGTGGTTCCACTACAAAAGCACGTTGAGTTATTGATGAGATTTATGTCACAACATTTTTCTAGGCAATGTCGTGGTCGGCATGTAAACCAAAATATGGTGCATTTTACAAGCCGGCCACCCAAGAAACCCAAGGGGCATGTCTGCCCAAGGTAAACATATAGGCCAAGGGGGCATGGCCTCCCAAGGAAGTGTGGCCGCCCACTAGCCCACAAAAGGTTTTTTTTTCTCAAACCTTATGTGAAGGGGGAGGATGCGATGGCAGGCGGCAACGAACAGAGAAGGAAATGGGGGAAGGAGAGCTTGTGCTAGGCAGTAAAGGGTGTAGATAAAGATGCCAATGAAGAAAAAAATATTCTGCTCACCATGGTGCCCCAATTCGGCCCCATCACCATTGGATCTTGCACCGATCAAAGATACATACTGCCACATCATCAAGGCCGTGGCCGCTAGCGATATCGCTAGTGGGTTGGCCGTAAATAGTAAGGGAGGTTATCCATGCAAAGAAAGGCCGGCTCTTATAAAAAGAGGAAGGGGACTCTCACACTTCTTCTTCTCCTCTTCGGAAAATCCAAAAGCCTTCATAGCCATTTGAAACCTAAGCTAATCCTTCATAGCCATTCAAAACCTAAGCTAAGCTCCATAGCCCATTCTAAACCTAAGCTAAGCCTCCATAGCCTCCTCTAACCCTAACCTCCTGAGACAAGCTTCCACAGCCACTCTAATCAAAGCCTCCTTGACCCACTCTAATCTAAATGACAAGCTCTCTCGGAGGAGAAAACCCGCCAAGCTCTCTGCCAAAAGCTTGAAATCTATGAAGTCTATAGTGTTAAGCCCAATATTATTTTCCTGATTGGATGGAAGCCAAAACCCAAGCCGTAATCTCTTCCATAAGCCATAATCAATCACACACATGATTCATTTGTTATTTAATTACTACCACGTTCTCATCACAATTAAAATAATGATTCCTTTGATCCTTCATAACAGGATTTTATCCTTCATAACAAGATTTTATCCTTCATAACAGGATTTTATCAAAACAACCCTTGAAAACAGTATTGAAACATTCTTTTAGCAAACAGACATCTTTAAACTTAAGAATGGGTATTGTCAATCAAAACATTGTCCAACCAGTACTCTTCTTGTCTCAAGACCACCTAAGGATGGAGTGGATTAACCCCCACCCAAGGTTCCGGGTGCCCATACACCAAACCAGTTGCCCATACAACCAGGCGGCTCCCTTAGGATAAAAAACGGTATCCTAACTTATGTAGAAACATCAAGACATGACACGGAGTAGAAGCTCAACGTTCATGGGGGTAACCGACTTATCCGTGGCTAGAAAGCCAATCATTATCATCAAAATATACCAAGGAGTCGGAGGTGTCTTGAGACAAGTTTTCTTAAGGATGATCAATCATACCTTTCCTAATTCAACCAATTTTAACCCAAACAACTCTTTTCTACGTTATAAACAATGCACGTTGGAAGTTACCCTCCGTTTTTTATCAATTATTTCTTTTTTTATTCGTACTCACTCCTTACGTATGCAATGCTAACTTAAAAATGGACTTTAAAAGATTTTATTGAACAAAATAGAAATCCACCTGGGACTGCTCGTCCATGTGCTGCTGGGCTGGAGCCTGCAGACTTTCATACATTGCCCTATGGCTAGGCCCAGCCTCATGGCCATTAGTGGCTTTATTTCTTTTGTTGCTAATATCCTCTTCCTTGGTAAGAGGATTTCCTCTGGTTCTCTTTGGAGCCATGTCGACAGCCTTATAAAAAGACTTGATCGATTAGAAGTTTAATTGAATAATCTCTTTTTTTTTCCTTTTTACCCAAAGATAAGGATTTTTGAAGTAAGTAGGTATCCTTGATAGTTAATTGGATGAGATATTCCTCCTGAATTTCTTATACTATAAGTAATTTCCCATAATTACCATTTAATTAGGGAAGCCATTTAACTAGGTTTATCCTTAGTCTATATTCCATGAATACTTTATATTTTATCTTAGTAAATTATAATTCCTATCAGCTAATAGATTACTCACCCTAAATTTTAATTTGATATGTTCTATCTTTAGGAATTTCCATAAATTTGATGTATAACCTTTCCGTCCTATACTTATGGTCTAATTTAGGTAAAAGTTTTCTTATAGTAATTTGTTATACCAACCATTTATGCTAAGGTAATTTTTCCCAACCTTTAATAGTGATTTTGAACCTCAAGTATTTATTTGGAAATAAGATAAATTCATTTACTAATTTACATTCTCTATTTTATACGTAAATGTGGTTACTTTTAATGAAGATAAGTACTTAAACTATTTATCTGAGGTTGGGATATTTATCATGGACTCTGCAAGGTATATTCTACCTCTGATAATTATATCAAAGGTTTTTGGCCTAATTTACTAATTTCCCTCTTTTTCTGATAAATAACTCAAAACCTATAGAATCAATTTACTAATTTCCCCCTTTTAATTTGTCCTAAAAACAGTGTAATTTTGCTAAGATAATTAGATGATTTAATTCTTTGAGGTCAACATACTTATCACGCATTCCCTAAGATATAATTAACCTCTGATAAATAATTAAAAGCATTTAGAATCAATTTGTTAATTTGCCCCTTTTCATTTCTCCTAAAAATAGAGTAATTATACTAACATAATTAGCTAAATTAATTATTTGAGATTAACATAATTATCACAGGTTTCCTAACATGTTATTAAGCTTTGATAAATAACTCAAAGCATTTTGAATCAATTTACTAATTTCCCTCTTTTAATTTGTCCTAAAAATAGAGTAATTCTACTAAAGTAATTAGGTAAATTAATTATCTGAGCTTGACATAATTATCATGGGTTCGCTAACATATAATAAACCTCTAACAAATAACTCAAGGCATTTTGAATCAATTCGCTAGTTTCTTTGTTTTAATGTGTCCTAAAAATAGAGTAATTTTGCTAAAGTAACTAGGTAAATTAATTATCTGAGCATGACATAATTATCACGGGTTTCCTAACATGTAATTAACCTTTGATAAACAACTCAAAGAATTTTGAATCAAGTTGCTAATTTTAATTTTTAATTTATTCTAAAAATAGAATAATTTTGCTAAAGTAATTAGATAAATTAACTATTTGGACATAATTATAATGGGTTCCTTAGCATGTAATTAACCTCTGATAAATAACTCAAAGCATTTTGAATCAATTTGATTATTTTTTCCTTTAATTTTCTCTAGAAAATAGTGTGATTCTACTTAATTAATTACAAAAATTACTCAAAAAATTATAATATAATTTTCCTAGCTTTATGATTGTCTAATGCAGCTCTGATGATTATCTCAACTTAATTAACTTAATTAATATATTTTCCTTTAATTTATGGTTATTTTAGATAATTTCAGTCCTAATATGATATAATAATTAATTAGCTTAATATCCCTATGCTTAATTACAAAAATCAACAGAGAATATTTAATTAAGAGAGTATTTTTTAGTATACATAGGATTAATCTTTAATTTATTAAGAAAATAGGCTAATCTAGCTTTGCTAATTAAAAAGGATTAGGCTAATTACTGTTTAATTTAATCAACTAGAGCTTAATCTTTAGTGATTTCTTTGTAGCGGTCTTTCTAGATGAAAGAGAGTGTGCAAGGCTCCGAGTTTGTTAAATTGTGAAGCAAGGGGTCCTATTTATAGGTTTCTAGCACTCACAAGCTCTCACAGGCTGTAAAAGTCAGTTGCTTGCAGTTCAAGCAATCCCCAGGCTGAAGATGGCACCCCTTGCTGCTATTTGAGTCCCTGGCAGGTTCCACACAGCCCCCCCAGCTTCCAAAATCGATTTTTACTAATTTCTCTCATTTTTAACGATGAAAATTGGAAATATCATTAATTTCTAGAACCTTAGGATAAGAAAGTCTTTATTAATAATAATTACTAAAACCATCTAATTTTACTTAACTAATTTAATTCCTAGTGTAACCTTTCAAAGTCCGTAACTTCTCCAAATTTTATTGGAGTTCGGCTCTGAAAAATTCTAGCCCGGGGTTTGTTGTGCTTAAGATTCCAAAAATACCAATATTTACCACGGTCGAACAATTCTACATTGCTTTTTCAATAATCATATCAGTTTGATTAAGTTTTATACAATCTTTAAGGTTTCAGAAACTGGAAACCTTACAATCACCCCAACTTAAGAATTTGAGATGCCCTCATCTCAACCGAAATTGGTAAAATCTTTGAGAAGAGAAATTCATCCTCCCAAGTGGCATCTTCGAAAGGATAACCTTTCCACTTTACCAAATGTTACTAATTACTCTAAGAGTTCTTTCTAGTTTCTGGTTGGAGTTACTTGCTAGTCAATTTTTACTCAAGAAACTCTTAGTGTTGAGCCCATCTTAAAAACCTTTACAAACCATTCGTATCATCTCAAAAACCATGTTAAATCAATTCCATAAAAGATCCATATATCCATCTTGTCAACATGAATGCGCTCAGTCTAACTGACCATTCAGAGCAATCAACATTCCACAAGTATCATGTATTTCAGCTTTGCCAATCTGAACGCGCTCGGCGTGTTCTTGCCATTCTGAGCAATCTGCGTTCGGCACAAGGTCCCACCATTGCACCAGAGGTACCCCCTCTGTGTTCTAACCTGGTTAACCAATAATATGGGCTAGAATTTTAGGAAGTATCATACCAAGAGTTCTTTTCGGTTTCCTATTAGTCTCGTACCTTAATACTTTCATATCTAGGTCATTTTCCAAGGAAGGCTATCGTGTGCACAAAGAATGTGAGTTGGTTTTTTGATAACTACCTCATTTCTAAAATTCGAATTTTTCCTTCCTAACGAGAACCTCTTTATCATTTGCTAGATCTACACTTAATTTCTTGATTGAATACTAACTTAACTTTAGATTCATTAAGTAATTTTGGAGAAGAAAATCATGTATACCATTACAATATATAAGTAGCTCAAGTTTTTACATTATTGATTTATAGTGGTTTACAAAGCTCTAAGATTGCTAACTATGGCCAAGCAAGTGGCTCTTTTATCTTTCTTATTCATAAGGTTGGTTCTCCTATGATTGCATAAGATCTGGCTCCTCTTGCTCTTCCTCTACCTCGTCCTCCTTTTCTACCTCCTCTTACATTATCTCCTTGATTTTGGGGAATGTCTCTAGCAGTAGTTCGAGGGTTTTTCTCTTCAGGACAGTTATTTCTATAGTGTCCCATTTGATTGCATCCATAGCACCTAACGTTTGGGAAGGTCTGCTCCAGGTTTACTACTGCAGCTAGTCCACGTTGTTGGTATCCTTGGTTAAAAGTTCCCCGAGCTCTTCCCCTAAAGTTATTAAATCCATTATAGTTCCTTATAAAGTTGGTTCCTTAGTCTACAAGAGGCTTAGCCCTGAGAAGGGCATCCTGTATTCATGTAGGTCTCATGGCTTCGAGACGTGTACTTAGGGGTTTGTTGAGGCCTTGACAGAAACGGGCAATTTGTTGCTCCATGGTCATCTGGGGAGCATAGCGTCGTAAAGACACAAACGTGGTTTAGTACTCCTCTAATGAAAGTCCTAGCTGGCGTAGACCAAAGAGCTCGTTCATCTTGATAGCCTGATGTACAGGAGGGAGATAACTTTCTTTGATTGCCTACTTCATTTTATCCCAAGATGGACTACTCGTGGGATTATCTCTGCCCAGTGTTGCTTCCACCAAATTTTGGCATCTCCGCTGAGACGGAACATACCCAACATTGTTTGATTTTCTAGAGCAGTTCCTGCAGCTTTGAAATAGTCATCCATAGCATCTAACCATGCTTCGGCATCTCGCTCTAAATTGGGTCCCTGTCCCTTGAAAGTAGGGAGTTGAACTTGCTTTAGTAGTAATTTTTTCTCTTGACTAATAGTGTAAAGGCTATTTACGCGAGTATTTCCTTGAGATTGAATTAGTGGAATTTAGTACCATATGAAATCTTTCTTGCTTACACTTTTAACTTATCTCCTACTCAAGACTTTTGCACATAGGATGAAGACAATTGCCAAACCATAAATAAAAACTACTTATAGCATACCCATGAGAACCATAGTATGTACAAGAGTTAATACAATTCATGAAGATCCTACTATGTACAAAGGTGACGATAGTCCTATACTAAAATCTTGAGGACTTTGGGTGGATCAGATATAGGATCAAAATATACAACATCTTTTGGTTCACTAAAACTTAGACGTATTCCTATGGGCCTAATTCTACCTAGGTAGATTACTTTAGACACCTTATCAAACACCCACTAATTTTGTGATACTTAGACATCATCTATTACAAGGGTTTCTTATGGATTCTCCGTCCCAATGAAAAAGTATACTTCAATCACTTGAGGATCTTAGGCCTATTTAAGTCTCTTCATATTTAGTTCTAAACCTTCTAACTCTTCCGCATCAATGAAGAAAAATCCACCAGATCCCGACCACTTGATTCTCCAAGTGGAAGGAGAAAATCTATTATCCAACCATTTCATCATGCTTTTTTGCATTGAATAGTTTCGGGATAGGCAAGCCTTCATAAACCTAATGTTTAAATCCATGAATTTGAAGTAGGCCTGATGGGAATTTTCCTGCAAGGATGGGGATAATTCTCTCTCTTCCTTTCACTCCCTCTTTTTAATTAGATACGTCTTTAATTGAATTTGTCAAAGATCACTTATTTCAACTTAACGCCTTAAACTTTTCCCTAGGTCCAAGAATTTAATTAACACACGCTCTGATACCACTTGTGAGATCCCCAACCCGCCAATACCAAGATCGGGATGGAATCCTTGACAGGTCTCTAGGTCTGATAAAAATCAGAATCTCTAAACAAGAAAAATCCAAGGAATAGACCTTTACCATTGACAATGGCTTGGGTCTCTAGCCTTAGAAGAAGACCTAATCCTATCTCGCAGCGCAAATGGGACAACGTATTAAAAGTCCAAAAAAACTATTTTTGCCCTATAACTGCCACAATTGGGCTAAGGTATCCTCAACCAACGCTTTTTTCCCCCTAACAAATGTGAGGGCACAGCCGCTCGTGGACTCCTCTTCCAAGTGAAGAATTTTTCTAAATGTTTTAGTGCGCAGGGATGGATAGTTACCTGACCAATCAGGTCCACCCATCCTTGATTGACAACCTTAGTCAATCCCCACTTACCACCCCGCACTCACACATGATTCATTTGTTATTAAATTACTATCACGTTCTCATCACAATTAAAATAATGATTCCTTTTATCCTTCATAATAAGATTTTATTAAAACAGCCCTTGAAAACAGTATTGAAAACATTCTTTTAGCAAACAAACATCTATAAACTTAAGACACAGTACTATCAATCAAAATATTATCCATAATAACCATGACTAGTACTCTTCTTGTCTCAAGACCACCTAAGGATGAAGAAATGGTACTCATTCCTTATTCATAATCCGGAGTGGATAAACCCCCACCCAAGGTTTGGGGTGCCCATACACCAAACCAGTTGCCCATACAACCGGGCGGCTCCCCTAGGATAAAAAACGGTATCCTAACTTATGTAGAAACATCAAGACATGACACGGAGTAGAAGCTCAACGTTCATGGGGGTAACCGACTTATCCGTGGCTAGAAAGCCAATCATTATCATCAAAATATACCAAGGAGTCGGAGGTGTCTTAAGACAAGCTGTCTTAAGGATGATCAATCATACCTTTCCTAATTCAACCAATTTTAACCCAAACAATTCTTTCCTACATTATAAACAATGCACGTTGGAAGTTACCTTCCGTTTTTGGTCAATTATTTCTTTTTTTATTCGTACTCACTCCTTACGTATGCAATGCTAACTTAAAAATGAACTTTAAAAGATTTAATTGAACAAAATAGAAATCCACCTGGGACTGCTCGTCCATGTGCTGCTGGACTGGAGCCTGTAGACTTTCATACGTTGGCCTATGGCTAGGCCCAGCCTCATGGCCATTAGTGGCTTTATTTCTTTTGTTGCTAATATCCTCTTCCTCGGTAAGAGGATTTCCTCTGGTTCTCTTTGGAGCCATGTCGACAGCCTTATAAAAAGACTTAATCGATTAGAAGTTTAATTGAATAATCTCTTTTTGTTTCCTTTTTACCCAAAGATAAGGATTTTTGGAGTAAGTAGGTATCCTTGATAGTTAATTAGATGAGATATTCCTCCTGAATTTCTTATACTATAAGTAATTTCTCATAATTACCATTTAATTAGGGAAGCCATTTAACTAGGTTTATCTTTAGTCTATATTCCATGATTACTTTATATTTTATCTTAGTAAATTATAATTCCTATCGGCTAATGGATTACTCATCCTAAATTGTAATTTGATATGTTCTATCTTTAGGAATTTTCATAAATTTGATTTATAACCTTTCCCTTCTATACTTATGGTCTAATTTAGGCAAATTTTTCTTTATAATAATCTGTTATACCAACCATTTATGCTAAGGTAATTTTTCTCAACCTTCAATAGTGATTTTGAACCTCAGGTATTTATTTGGTAATTAAATAAATTCATTTACTAATTTACTTTCTCTATTTTATACGCAAATTTGGTTACTTTTAACGAAGATAAGTACTTACACTAATTATCTGAGGTTGGAGTATTTATCATGGATTCTACAAGGTATGTTCTACCTTTGATAATTATATTAATGGTTTTTGGTTTAATTTACTAATTTTTCCCTTTTATTTTTTTCTAAAAATAATATAATTTTTAATGTGATAATTAGATAAAGTAATTATCTAGGGATAACATAATTATCACAAGTTTCTCAAGGTGTGATTAACCTTTGATAAATAACTAAAAACCTTTAGAATCAATTTACTAATTTCTCCCTTTTAATTTGTCCTAAAAACAGTGTAATTTTGCTAAGATAATTAGATAATTTAATTTTCTGAGGTCAACATAATTATCACGGGTTTCTTAAGGTGTAAGTAGACTCTAATAAATAAACCCAAGCATTTGAAATCAATTTGCTAATTTTCTCTTTTTAATTTCTCTTAAAAATAGAGTAATTTTGCTAACATAATTAGGTAGATTAAATATCTAAGGTTAACATAATTAGCACGGGTTTTCTAACATATAATTAACCTTTGATAAATAACTTAAAGGATTTTGAATCAATTCACTAATCTTCCCCTTTTAATTTGTTCTTAAAATAGTGTAATTTTGCTAAGATAATTAGATAATTTAATTATTTAAGATCAACATAATTATCACGGGTTGCCTAAGATATAGTTAACTTTTGATAAATCACTCAAAGGATTTTGATTAGTTTACTAATTTTTCTCTTTTAATTTGTATTAATATTAGAGTAATTTTGCTATGATAATTAGATAATTTAATTATCTGAGGTCAACATAATTAACATGGGTTCCTTAAGATGTAATTAATCTCTCATAAATAACTCAAAGCATTTTGAATCAATTTGATTATTTTTCCCTTTAATTTTCTCTAAAAATCAATGTAATTCTGCTTAATTAATTATGAAAATTACTCAAAAAATTATCAGAAAATTCTAGCCCAGGGTTTGCTGTGCTTAAGATTCCATAAATACCAATATTTGCCATGGTCGAACAATTCTACATTGCTTTTTCAATAATCGTATGAGTTTGATTAAGCTTTATACAATCTTTAAGGTTTTCGAAACTGGAAAACTTACAATCACCCCAACTTAAGAATTTGAGATGCCCTCATCTCAACCGAAATTGGTAAAATCTTTGAGAAAATAAATTCATCCTTCCAGGTGGCATCTTCGAAGGGATAACCTTTCCACTTTATCAAATAATACTAATTACTCTGAGAGTTCTTTCTAGTTTCTGGTTGGAGTTACTTGCTAGTCAATTTTTCCTCAGGAAACTCTTAGTGTTCAGCCCATCTTAAAAACCTTTACAAACCATTCGTATCATCTCAAAAACCAGGTTAAATCAATTCCATAAAAGATCCATATATCCATCTTGTCAACATGAACACGCTCGGTCTAACTGACCATTCAAAGCAATCAGCATACAACAAGTATCATGGATTTCAGCTTTGCCAAACTGAACGCGCTCGGCATATTCTTCCCATTCTGAGCAATCTACGTTTGGCAAAAGCTCCCACCATTGCACCAGAGGTACCCCCTCTGTGCTCTAACCTGGTTGACCAATAATATGGGCTAGAATTTTAGGAAGTATCATACCAAGAGTTCTTTTCGGTTTCCTATTAGTTTCGTACCTTAATACTTTCATATCTAGGTCATTTTCCAAGGAAGGCTATCGTGTGCACAAAGAATGTGAGTTGGTTTTTTGATAACTACCTCATTTCTAAAATTTGAATTTTTCCTTTCTAACGAGAACCTCTTTATCATTTGCTAGATCTACCCTTAATTTCTTGATTGAATACTAACTTAACTTTAGATTCATTAAGTAATTTTGGAGAAGAAAATCATGTATACCATTACAATATATAAGTAACTCAAGTTTTTACATTATTGATTTATGGTGGTTTACAAAGCTTTAAGATTGCTAACTATGGCCGAGCCAGTGGCTCTTTTATCTTTCTTATTCATAAGGTTGGTTCTCCTATGATTGCATAAGATCTGGCTCCTCTTGCTCTTCCTCTACCTCGTCCTCCATTTCTACCTCCTCTTACATTATCTCCTTGATTTTGAGGAATGGCTCTAGCAGTAGTTCGAGGGTTTTGCTCTTCAGGACAGTTATTTCTATAGTGTCCCATTTGATTGCATCCATAGAACCTAACGTTTGGGAAGGTCTGCTCCAAGTTTACTACTGCAGCTAGTCCACGTTGTTGGTATCCTTGGTTAAAAGTTCCCCAAGCTCTTCCCCTAAAGATATTAAATCCATTATAGTTCCTTATGGAGTTGGTTTCTTCGGCCGCAAGAGGCTTAGCCCTTAGAAGGGCATCCTGTATTGATGTAGGCCTCATGGCTTCAAGACGTGTACTCAGGGGTTTGTTGAGGCCTTGACAGAAACAGGCAATTTGTGGCTCCATGGTCATCTAGGGAGCATAGTATCGTAAAGACACAAACTTGGTGTAGTACTCCTCTAATGAAAGTCCTAGCTGGCGTAGACCAAAGAACTCGTTCATCTTGATAGCCTGATGTACAAGAGGGAGATAACGTTCTTTGATTGCCTGCTTCATTTTCTCCCAAGATGGACTACTCATGGGATTATCTCTGCCCAGTGTTGCTTCCACCAAAGTTTGGCATCTCCGCTGAGACGGAACGTACCCAACATTGTTTGGTTTTCTAGATCAGTTCCTGCAGCTTTGAAATAGTTATACATAGCATCTAACCACGCTTCGGCATCTTGCTCTAAATTGGATCCCTCTCCCTTGAAAGTAGGGAGTTGAACTTGCTTTAGTAGTATTTTTTTGTCTTGACTAATAGTGTAAAGGCTATATACACGAGTATTTCCCTGAGATTGAATTAGTGGAATTTAGTACCATATAAAATCTTTCTTACTTATACTTTTAACTTATCTCCTACTCAAGACTTTTGCACAATTGCCAAACCATAAATAAAAACTACTTATAGCATACCCATGAGAACCATAATATGTACAAGACTTAATACAAGAGGTGTCTTGAGACAAGCTGTCTTAAGGATGATCAATCATATCTTTCCTAATTCAACCAATTTTAACCCAAACAACTCTTTTCTACATTATAAACAATGCACGTTGGAAGTTACCCTCCGTTTTTGGTCAATTATTTCTTTTCTTATTCGTACTCACTCCTTACGTACGCAATGCTAACTTAAAAATGAACTTTAAAAGATTTAATTGGACAAAATAGAAATCCACCTGGGACTGCTCGTCCATGTGCTGCTGGGGAGCCTGCAGACTTTCATCTGTTGGCATATGGCTAGGCCCAGTCTCATGGCCATTAGTGGCTTTATTTCTTTTGTTGCTAATATCCTCTTCCTCGATAAGAGGATTTCCTCTGGTTCTCTTTGGAGCCATGTCGGCAGCCTTATAAAAAGACTTAATCAATTAGAAGTTTAATTGAATAATCTCTTTTTTTCCCTTTTTACCCAAAGATAAGGATTTTTGGAGTAAGTAGGTATCCTTGATAGTTAATTGGATGAGATATTCCTCCTGACTTCCTTGTACTATAAGTAATTTCCCATAATTACCATTTAATTAGGGAAGCCATTTAACTAGGTTTATCCTTAGTCTATATTCCATGAATACTTTATACTTTATCTTAGTACCTATTGGCTAATGGATTACTCACCCTAAATTGTAATTTGATATGTTCTATTTTTAGGAATTTCCATAAATTTGATGTATAACCTTTTCCTCCTATACTTATGGTCTAATTTAGGTAAAATTTTGCTAATAGTAATTTGTTATACCAACCATTTATGCTAAGGTAATTTTTCCCAACCTTCAATAGTGATTTTAAACCTCAGGTATTTTTTTGGTAATTAGATAAATTCATTTACTAATTTACTTTCTCTATTTTATACGCAAATTCGATTACTTTTAATGAAGATAAGTACTTAAACTATTTATCTGAGGTTGGGGTATTTATCATGGATTCTACAAGGTATATTCTACCTTTGATAATTATATCAAAGGTTTTTGGCTTAATTTACTAATTTCCCCCTTTTATTTTCCCCTTAAAATAATATAATTTTTATTGAGATAATTAGGTAAACTAATTATCTGAGGGTAAAATAATTATCATAGGTTTCCTAAGTTGTAATTAACCTATGATAAATTACTCAAAACCTTTAGAATCAATTTACTAATTCCCCCTTTTAATTTGTCCTAAAAAAAGTGTAATTTTATTAAAATAATTAGATAATTTAATTATTTGAGGTCAACATAATTATCATGGGTTTCCTAAGATATTATTAACCTCTGAAAAATAACTGCAAGCATTTAAAATCAATTTGCTAATTTTCATCTTTTTATTTCTCCTAAAAATAGAGTAATTTTGCTAAAGTAATTATGTAAATTAATTATCGAACCTTGACATAATTATCATGGGTTTTGTAACATGTAATCAACCTTTGATAAATAACTCAAGGTATTTTGAATCAATTTGTTAGTTTCTCTCTTTTAATTTGATTTTGAAAATAGTGTAATTTTGCTAAATTAATTAGGTAAGTTAATTATCTGAGCTTAACATAATTATCACAGGTTTCATAACATGTAATTAATCTCTGATAAATAACTCAAAGAATTTTGAATCAATTTGCTAATTTTTCTCTTTTAATTTGTCCTAAAAATAGAGTAATTCTGCTAAAGTAATTAGTTAAATTAATTATCTAAGCTTGACATAATTATCACGGGTTCCCTAGCATGTAATTAACCTCTGATAAATAACTCAAAGAATTTTGAATCAATTTGTTAATTTCCCTCTTTTAATTTGACCTAAAAATAGAGTAATTCTTCTAAAGTAATTAGTTAAATTAATTATTTAAGCTCGACATAATTATCACGAGTTCCCTAACATGTAATAACTTCTAATAAATAACTCAAAGAATTTTGAATCAATTTGATTATTTTCTCCTTAATTTTCTCTTAAAAATAGTGTAATTTTGCTTAATTAATTATAAAAATTACTCAAAAAATTATAAGATAATTTTCCTAGCTTGATGACTGTCTAATGTAGTTCTGATAATTATTTCAACTTAATCTAAACTTAATTAATATATTTCTCTTTAATTTATGATTAATTTAGATCATTTTAGTCCTAATATGATATAATAATTAATTCGCTTAATATCCCTATGCTTAATTACAACAATCAGCAAAGAATATCTAATTAAGTGAGGATTTTTTAGTATACATAGGGTTAATCTTTAATTTATTAAGAAAATAGGCTAATCTAGCTTTGCTAATTAAAAAAGATTAGGCTAATTATCGTTTAATTTAATCAACTAGAGCTTAATCTCTAGTGATTTTTGTGTAACGGTCTCTCTAGATGAGAGAGAGTGTGTCAAGACTCCGAGTCTGTTAAATTGTGAAGCAAGGGGTCCTATTTGTAGGTTTCTGGCACTCCCAAGCTCTCACAGGCTGTAAAAGGCAGTTGCTTGCAGTTCAAGCAGTCCCCAGGCTGAAGATGACACCCCTTGGTGCTATTGGAGTCCCTGATAGGTTCCACACATCTCCACACAGTCCCCCCCCCAGCTTCCAGAATCGATTTTTACTAATTTCTCTGATTTTTAATGATGAAAATTGGAAATATCAGTAATTTCTAGAAGCTTAGGATAAGAAAGTCTTTATTAATAATAATTACTGAAACCATCCAATTTTCTTTAACTAATTTAACTCCTAGTGTAACCTTTCAAAGCCTCTAACTTCTCCAGATTTTATCGAAAGTCGGTTCTGAAAAATTCTAGCCCGGGGTTTGTTGTGCTTAAGATTCCAAAAATATCAATATTTTCCACGGTCGAACAATTCTACATTGCTTTTTCAATAATCATATCAGTTTGATTAAGCTTTATACAATCTTTAAGGTTTCGAAAACTAGCAACCTTACACCCTTTTCTCCATCTTCCTCAAATTCTTCATTTTTTGAAGAAAGTGATGGTGCAACCTTTGAACCATCAAAAAGAAGAGGCCATAGGAGATCCTATGCCGCATGGAAGAGGTCATCCAAGCTCAAGAAGTTCAAAGAGGGAGGGAGGAGCATCTCTTTCCTTACCTACGATGGCACTTTCGGTGCTATGGACAAAGTCTTGGCCTTTATCCAACAATTCGATGCGTCGTTTGGAGATGAGGGCTTCACGGAGTCCTCTAAGCTATGCCATGTAGTTATGCACTTTCAAAAGTCCGCCAGGCAATGATGGTCTAGCCTACGGGCCAACGGTGAAGCTCCACGAACATGGAAAGCTTCAAGAGCTTCCATTATGAAGTAGTTTTTGGCCACCAATGCCAAAGACAAAGTACTCACCGAATGGCGATCTTAAAGCTCTGTCCTTCCAAATCCATTCACAAATATGTAGACAAGTTTCGGGACCTACAACTCAAAGCCACTGTCTTCAAAAAGTTGGATTTTGGAGAGCAAAAGCAACAATTTTGTGCGGGCTTAACTGAAGAAATGGTGGAGTATGTCAACTCCGAAAGGCCACGCACCATATCGGCAGTTACACACCATACTATGGTGGCCTCTCGAATCAATTTCCAAACGGGGGCTAAAAGAAATTATAAGCCCACGGAAAACAAGGGTTCCAATAAACCTAAGGGGAAGGACAATGTCCAAAAGTCTCCTAAGGGCAACCCCACCAAAGCTAAAGAGAAGGGAGTTTATAAAGGCAAAAATAAAGTCTCTCCTGAAGAGCTTGAGCGTTATCGCAAGGATAACCGTTGTTTCAAGTGCGGCGAGCAAGGACATGCGTACCACGCTTGTCCCCAAAAGAACACCCGCCATGAACCTCCTAGAGCTACCTTGGTCGAAATCCAAGAGGAGGAAATTCACCACAAAGGATCCCCTTTGTGCCATGCTTGGGGAAAGGTAAGAGAACATGATGCTTTTATTCTCTTTGACCCTTGTTCTACTCACAATTTTATATCTATAGAGTTGGCCACCAAGCTAGGCATACAAGCCTACGAGATAGGAGATGTCCTACCCACAGATGGTGCTTTCAAGGGGCAAGAAGCTTCAGTCACTCCCTTAATTGGGAAATTGAGGCTCCATGTCCAAAGCTATGTGGACAAAGAGGACTTCTTTATCTCTCCTCTCAAGCATGAGGATGTAATCCTAGGGGCACCATGGTTTGATCGCACGGCTGCCAATGTTAAATTCCTTGAAAGGAGAATCTCCTTTAAGTTCAGGGAAAAAGATATGTATATAGATGCTAAGGAAATGGGTAGCACTATACCCATTGTACATACACAAGCTTTCAACAAGTCAATAAAGAGCTCTATTTCCGTGTACATGATTTTTGCTAAAGATTCTCAAAATGAACCTAATGTTTTAGCAAAAGAAAATATACACAATCAAGAGGAATTAGAGTTATCCAATTTTCTCAAGGGGTTTCAGGATGTCTTTATTGACGACAGCCCTTGTGAGCTACCTCCTAAACGAGGTAATGATGACCATGCAATTGAACTTCTTCCAGGAAGTTCTCCGCCTAACAAATCTCCTTATAGAGTTTCTCAAACTCAACAAGAGGTGATTATGCGGCAAGTGCATGAGTTAGTTGAGAAGGGCATGGTTAGGCCTAGCTCATCTCCATTTTGTTCTCTTGTGCTACTAGTGCAAAAGAAAGACGGCACATATCGTATGTGTGTCGACTATAGAGCACTAAATAGGATCACTATCAAAAATAGGTTTCCTGTTCCACGGGTAGAAGACCTATTTGATAAGCTACAAGGGTCTACCTACTTCAGTAGGATTGACCTAAAAAGTGGCTATCATCAAATAAGGATAGTTGATCAATACATTGTAAAGACCGCATTTTGCAATATGTTTGGTATTTATGAATACATTGTCATGCCTTTTGGCTTGACCAATGCTCCAGCCACATTCAACCGCTTGATGGAGACGCTATTCAGGCCTCACCGAACCTTTACTGGAGTGTTCTTTGATGATATCATCATCTACTCTAATTCATTAGACGAACACAAGCAACATCTCCAAGTAATATTTCAAGTTCTAAGAGAGAGTAAACTTTATGTTAATCAAAAGAAAAGTGAATTTGTCTTACAAGAGATTCAGTATTTAGGTCACATTATCTCTCAAGATGGCATGCAAATGGATCCATCAAAGTTAGAGGTAATAAAAGGATGGCCTAAACCAAGGAATCTTCATGAGTTAAGAAACTTTATACGTATGTGCGCATACTATAGACGCTTCATAGAAAAGTTCTCACTAATAGCAGGACCATTACATGACCTAACAAAGAAAAACGTTAGGTACACATGGTCTGCCAAGGAGAATAGTGCTTTCAAAAAGCTTAAAGAAAATCTTATGTCTCAACCTGTGCTTACACTACCGGATCTCTCAAAGCCATTTGAGGTCCAATGTGATGCTTGTGGTGATTGTCTTGGAGCTATTTTGCTTCAAGAAGGGCACGCCATAAGCTATGAAAGTCGAAGGCTCGACCCTGTTGAGCAAGCTCTAGGCATATAGAAAAGGAACTCCTCGCAGTTCTACATGCCTTAGACTCATGAAAGCACTATTTATTGGGGACTCCTTTCATTCTACGAATGGATCACCAAAGTCTTAAGTACTTCATGACGCAGACCAAGCTCTCCAAGAAACAAATGAGGTGGGCAAATTTTCTTTCGCAATTTCATTTTCATGTTGCTCACATTGCTTGCAAGCATAATCAAGTAGCCGATGCACTCTCAAGACGGCCAAGAGTGAATGCGGTTTCCATAGCAACTCACAATGATCTATCTTCTATGATAGATGAGTATGCTATTGATCCCGATTTTAGAGATGTAATTTCAGCCCTTGCACTAGGGAAGAAAGAAGAACCATTTACTTTACAAGATGGTTATCTTCTCTATGGCAAAAAACTATGCGTTACTAACTCACTGCGTGAGAAAATAATGTATGAATCTCATGCTCCTCCTTATGCACGGCATAGAGGGATTCAGTCTACCCTAAAGGGGATTGAAACATATTTCTATTGGCCCACCATGAAAGCAAACATACAAGAGTATGTTTCTAAATGTGTGGTATGCCAAAAGACAAAATTTGATAGAGGGAAGCAACCTGTATTGCTTCAACCTTTGCCAATCTCTAATTCACCATGGGAGAGCATATCCATGGATTTTATCTTTGGATTGCCTAAGTCTATCCATGGGAATACGGGAATATGGACGACAGTAGACAGGTTCAGTAAACAAGCTCATTTTATACCTGTCAAAAAGACTAGCAAAGCCTATCAAATGGCAACCCTCTTCATTTCACAAATCTCAAGTACCATGGCTTGCCAATGTCCATAGTGTCGAATAGAGATCCTAGAATGACCAGTAATTTTTGGAAGGGTCTCTTTGAGAATTTAGGAACAAGGCTAAACGTCTCTTCGGCCTATCACCCGCAAACGGATGGCCAAAGTGAAATAACTAACCTAACAATTATCGATCTACTAAAAGCCTATGTAACGGAAGTAGATCAAAGATCTCAATGAGAGAAGTACTTACCCTTAGTGGAGTATGCCTACAATAACACTGTACATACTTCCACGCGAAAATCACCTTTTGAGGTAATTGAGGGAAGATCAAAAAGTCCCTTGCTATTTAAGGTACACGGGAAGATCTTCACTGCAGATGAGTATAGCCAAGACCTACAAGAATCTTTCCAAAAGATTAAGGATGCTATCTCTATCTCACAGCAAAGGCAAAAGGCTGCTGCTGACAAGCACAGAAGATCCCAAGACTTTTAAGAAAATGATTGGGTCTTACTCAAATTTCCCAAGGCTCGATTAAGGCACACCACCAGTAAGAATCCTACGGGACACCAAAAGTACTATGCTAAGTTAGCAAAAAGATACTATAGTCCCTTCCCGATTCTTAGGCCAATCAATGAGATGGCCTATCAATTCAAGTTGCCCAACCATTGGCTCATACACAATGCGTTCCATGTGAGCCTACTAAAGCCTTACAAAGGAGAACCACCTCAAGAACCAACTATTGAAGACCCACCGGAGATCGAGGACCAAGAAAAGGTGTTGCAACCTGAGTCCATTCTCTGACATGAAGACAAGGTACTAAGAGGCGGTAAGACTATTCGATGATATCTTATTAAGTTTAAAAATTATCCTTTTGAAGATGCTAGATGGATGCAAGGCATACAATTAAAGGATAACCTAAACCTTGTCAATGCTTCCCAAGAATAAGCAAATGTACAAATGTTTAAAATGAACAAAGTTTTTGTCTTATAAGACTCTCTTTTTCTTTATTTGTGCACAAAAATGAAGTAGTATGCATGCTTAAGATCAAGTTTGTGGAGACGACGTCTCCCGAACACCAAGTAGAGCTTGTCACTCTACTATGGAAGACTGATAGGACTAATGTGCAGACATGCTTGTGGCAGCTTAGGCTCTCAAGCGCCAAATGGACTAGTCATCCATTCTGGAACGATGTCGTAGGGTATTATAGGGATCCTCTACCCGCTACGAAAAGGACTAATGAATATGCTTTATCTTCTCTACCCCATAGACGAGGACGACTATGATTTCAAGAGAGAGATAATGTCATAATAATCAACATCTAATTCTCCTAAATGATTTTCTCATGTTAAACTGATCATTTAATATGGGGAAGTGCCAGGGGAGAAAAAAAGCTAGAATATTGGTTAAGCTAGCATACCGGCCACATTAGGGATCCAAAGGAGGGAAAATAGGGATCCAAAGGGGGGGGCATCTGCAAAAGAGCTATGTGCAACAATGGGCTTAAAAGACCATAAGGTTCAGCCCATTAAGACTTCCAAAATGCTAAGGTTCCAAAATTCAAAGGTTGTGTCCAAAGGTCAAACATTAGGGGAATTGGATGCTTTGTGTGTGTCCCAAAAAGTCTTTGTCAAGCCCTACGTAGGAGGGGGCAAGCCCAAGAAGTAGGGGATGAGAGAGAAACACCCACACACACTCACAAGCTTCATTTGTACACAAGGGGAAAGAGAACACATGTGAGCTCCCTAGGCCAGATGCCCACAAGGTGTACTCAAATCCTATTGGATGGCCATGGAGGTGAACCAATGAGAATTAGTCTAGATTAAATCTAGTTTAATTATTTTAAAACACTTAATAAAAGAACCAATAATAAATAAGCTCTCTAGAAGACTATTGGACAGTCTCCCAAGGGGACCAATGAGCATTCAGCAGCCCAATGGCTCGCCTGATTCCTATTGCGCCAGGAGACAAAGGGGTCCAATGAGAGTTTAGTTGAATTTATTAGTTACCTAAAGCTCTCACAAAAGGGGAAAGGGGGACACATGTCAGAAGGCTATCACTTATGCTGCTTAATTTCCAATGGCTAGGCCTGGGGAGGTCCAATAGGTCTGTAGCATGAGCATTTAGCAAGGGGGGTCGACAAGAGAGAGGGGGCTGATTTTTGCAAGGCATTATCACACACACACTCACACAATCTCATGTGTGAAGCAAAGAAGACTCTCTCTCGCCTTCTCAAGCTTTAATGGAAAGCTTACCACCTACTCCAAGCTTGTGAGAAGGGATGCCTACACCAACAACTCTTGGCTTTGTGATGCAAATCCAACCAAGAGCCAAGCTTCAATGCATGCTCATCTCCTCTACCATGCTAATTACTAAGCTAAGCTATGCTAATATGAGTGATTATGTGAGGATATGTACATCTTTCTCGTAAGAATACTCCTTCTTCCTCTCAATCTACTCTCATACCCTGCTAGCTCTCACCATCTTTGAAGGTGTGTGAGGTCTTGGGTCTGAGACCGTGAGGGAATTGATGTTGTGTTTGATAAGTGTTTTTCTTAGTTCATAAAGTTTCCATCTTCATTGCACTAGCTAGTATTGAAGGAACACAAAGGATTGTATTGTAAAATGCCTCTCTTGATGGGAGAAACCATAATACAAAGCCTTTTGGAGGGGGGACCGGCTCCATGCAAATCTGGTCCTCAATTGTTGTCAATTGCTTAATTTCTCTCTCTTTTGAAGTATTGTTCATGCTATCTAACTAGGTGTTATGCTTTTTGTTGCTCTCTCCACCCAAGCACTCTTGTTATTCTCATTAGGAAGCTATTCTAATGATGCTCACTATGTTCATGCTATTTTCCGCTACACACAAGTTACTAGACCATTAAATGTTACATTTTCCCTCCTTTGGATCCCTATTGTGACCGGTCTGCCAGCTTAACCAATATTCTAGCTTTTTCTCCCCCGGTACTTCCCCATATTAAATGATCAGTTTAACATGAGAAAATCATTTAGAAGGATTAGATATTAGTTATTATGACAATGGATAATTCTAAGTTTTGTTGAAAAGAATGCGTATGTCTCATAGGATCTATTTTTCTTTTATCCAAGGTCTATCCACATTCCGTATATGTACTACAACTAATGTGAGATGTAATGGTTTCTATGAATAATGAATGTTCATATTTTTTTATGTTTTGATCTAATTGTACAATGAGTGGGGAATAGAGCATTATGAGCTTTGTTGAAAAGAATGTGTATGTCTCATAGGATCTATTTTTCTTTTATCCAAGATCTATCCACATGCTTCTCTTTCCATAGATTAGAACGGTCTTCGTGGAATGCATTCCCTCTCCTCCCATCCTCTTCGGTCACATATCCTCTCTCTCTCTCTCTCTCTCTCTCTCTCTCTCTCTCTCTCTCTCTCTCTCTCTCTCTCTCTCTCTCTCTCTCTCTCTCTCTCTCTCTCTCTCTCTCTCTCTCTCTCAAAACCCTTGTTCTATATTACGTTATCTTACATGTTAACATAATGTTTCGGAACTCCATTCTCTCGGGTTTTACACCTTCAACCTATTGATGACTTGGAGCACCCTATCCCTCAAGGCTCTATCTTGCAATGACATTGTATCCTCCAACATTATGTGTCTGATGACTGACATAGCCATTGTCTGCTTAAATCCTTTGTTAATGTCAAATGTAGACATATTCCTCATGGACCACATAAACCACAAAAACCAAACTCTGAATGACTGTACTGCAAATTCTAGGGCATGATCATCGTGTGTGTTCACCTTTGAAAAATTTAATTTGAACTTTGAAATTTGAACTCCCCAAGATGTAGACCACATATATTCAGCCCATTTCCACCACTCTGCAACTATTTTACAATGCCAAAATACATGTCTAACAGTCTCATTACCCTTATATCTACTGCATTTCCCATCCGTAAATCCCTTCTTTTGGAGGTTACAAGTTGTAGGCAAAACCCCTGTATATACTTTCCATAAAAAGACTTTGAATTTGAACTGGTTTGTAGTTAACCATATAGTTGATAATACATTCAACCACCATTCAATGTGCATATGTAATCCCCACTATTTATTACATCTTTCATCAATACAAGAACCTGGTATAGAAGATGAGTAAAAAATGGTAGAAGATGATCTCCACCAATTGGCCATACATCCTGGCAAAACCTAGTCTCGATGTCTGCCTTCCAGATTTGGTTGTCCAAAAAGAGGTAGGTTGAATAATGTGCTCCCAGCTGGTGCCACATTCCTTTGAACCTGACGCCACATTTGTATTGTCTTCTATCTATAGAGAATAGTTTCAACTCAAGGTTAGAGTCTACCATTTGATTAATTTGAACAATACCCTTTTTGAATAAGGTAATAGTAGGGTTTCCCATCAATTTAGCTGGAGGAACTTTAAATACAAAGCTCCAAAATACATTTTCAGCACCCAAAGATTACCAGTGTACCTTATTATGCCTTACCAATGCAAAAAGGTGCAGCTCGTTTTCCATGATTTTACCAGCATATTGGAAATGTCAAACCTAGTTTTTAATGGAGCAGCTGAAAACACTTTATCCCAAGCATTTATATGCCAAACACCATGAAAATACACTACAGCTAAATCAATTAATTTCAACAAGCATATAGAACAGTTAGTATCATTATCCAACACATGATTTATGAGGCAAGCCCTTCTTCCTGAGCATGGCATTTCATGTTTGGAATGTGCAGGCCACCCGATTTGTATGGGAAGGTTAGTTTATTCTAGGAAATCAAGGCAGTGGTGGCAGAATGAATCCTCCACAAAAACCTAAACATGGATGATGTACATTTTTGTAACATTTTTTCAGACCAATCCAACAAAGGCAAGTAGTACAACATGTAAGGGATGAAGATGGATTGAACTATCCTTAATCTAACATGCAGCCGTCATTCGTCATGGTACCAATCGGTAATTTTGGCCTGCACCATTTCCACTAACCATTGTTGAAATTGGGTTTGAGACACACCCACTCCAATGGGGTATCCCAAGTGTCGAAATACATGGCCTTTTGGGTACCTCTTCCCAGACCAGATGAGTGCATCAAAGTACCTGGCTAAAATGTCTACAAGGGCAGATTTGGTTTAGTTCAGATTTAGCCCTGCTGCTAAAGCATATAAGTCCAAACTTTTATACATCTCAATACATTGATATTTTTTTCTTTGATAAACTCAAGGTGTCGTCTGCAAACCCGTTACATGTTACTTATTTAGAACCCATATGAAGAGTTTGGAGGTGCCCATTTGCAGCCAGGGAATCCAAATAAGAATACAAAGGGTGAGTTGCAACAACAAAGAAGAGTAGGCTAATAGGACAGCCTTGCCTAGCAGATCTTGCAATACTCACCATATCAAAAAGTCTACCATTAATCACAATTCTAGAAAAGGCATGTCGCCCTAGCAAGTTAATGAAATTGCTTATTTTGTTGCCAAACACCATCTTCTTTAGTACACTTTGGACAAAGTCCCATTGCATTGTGTCAAAGGCCTCGATAAAATCAATTTGAAGCATAACCATGTCCTCCTTAGAATTTATAGCATGCTCTATACCCAGTTGAAATGTAAGTATGTTATCATAAATAGATCTACCACCAATAAACATGTTTGGGCAGGGTGAATGTGTTTTCTCAGCTCAGGTGCTATTTTGATAGCAATAGATGTAGCCAACAATTTATAAAGAATCCCCATCATGGTGATGGGCCTCCAGTCAGCCAGAGTTTTAGGGAGGTGCTCTTAGGGATCAGCTTTATGATTCCCTGCTTGAGGGCAGGATCCATGCATTGAGACATCCAAATCACATTCAGTAATGGGCATACTATTACTTTTGATTCTGACCAAAAGGACTGCATTAATTCCCTTTGATAGTCCACAAATTCTAGGACATTTTTCATTTGGTAATTTTCTCAAAGCATATTCCACTTCTATCTCATTCAGTGGTTGCTCCAATCTGCTAGCATTTGCAGCCTCAATGCATGGGGTAACTACACTCAAGAGAGAGTAATAGAATTTATTCTTTCAGAAGATAGATCTGGGCTGACATTAAGCAGAGCTTTGTAATACTGTGTAGCTATGTCCAGAATTTCAGCTCCCTTTGTTATAGGAGGCCCATCACCATTGTGAAGAGCTGACAAATTCTATCTTTTCCTTTTGTACCTGAGCTTTTTGCAAAAGGATTTGGATGAGTCTTTCCCATCTGCAACCACCCATTGTATACATAGATATCTCTATTTTTTACATTGAGCCATTTCCCAATCCAAAATTACATCTCTAACAGTAGTTAGCTCTTGTATTTCCCTGTGACACAATGCAATAGATTGTCTTTCAGCTTTTTGCACAAGCTGTTTTGCTCTTTCTCTGGCTTGCATTACCTTCTAAACACCTTTTTGAGCAATCAACTTACCATCAGTTCTAATACATTTCAGCATATTAGAGACTATACACAGCCAAGCAGAGAGAGGGTTTGAGTTAGCAACAAATGTAGATTGAATAAGAGGAAGGACCTGTATCCTAAACAGCTTGTGATTAAGCAGTGAATTGTTAATCATTAAGGGTTTAGAATGCCCTATTGTTTTCATATTTTGCATTTCAGCATCAACAATTTGTAAGACAATAGGAAAATGATCCGAAAGAGCAGTACCAACATCAACCTCCATTTTTTTTGTGCTTGGGAGCCAAGCAGAACCAACAAAGTAGAGTCTATCTAATCTGGACCAGGATCCTTGGTGGAACAGGGAATGAAATGTAAATCTTGTAGAGGGTCTAGAAGCAGAAGCCCATGCATCAGCCAAATGAGCTTGGCTTTGCAAAGTGTCCCATTTAGAGCTTTCAATAGCCGACATTACAATAGATAAGGAAGTGGTATGGTCTAAGGCCTGGACCATGTTAAAGTCTCCTCCAAGCTTACCTTGTGACCATTTTAGTTGGGTGAGCCATCTCCACAACTCTATTCTAGATGCAGCATCATTAGGAGCATAAACATTAACTATTTGCATTGGTCCCCATTGGGATTCCACTTGGAAGACAAAGCATCTCCCTAATTGATGGTCAAGGTTCCATTGAGGTTTGAGGGTGTTGGTAGCATGATCCTAAGAGATTTCCCTACTTAAGATAAATAACCATCATGCCTATAGATTCTAACTCAATTTCCATAGTGTCGGCATCTTTTTATCAGTGTTCCACATAACACAAGCTCTGTTCATGTCGGGATAGTTATAGTGGGGGCAAATAGAAATTTGCCTAGGGAGGCAACCAAATCCTAGATACAAGGCCACAAAAAGGCAAATAAGTCACAAAATCTACCCATGCTGGGCATTTAGACAACAATTCCTCCTTAATTTGCTTGACCGGCTACCAAGGTAGAACATGAACAACTTGCCCACATAAGATAATTATTGAGGTATAATAAAAGGCTTTTTGATCCTCCAGAAAAAAAAAACGTCATACAGTCCTAAACCATTGTAGAAAACCTTGTCTACAACAGCTTTCTTAAAGCCTTGGTGCAAATAACTTGCTATCTCATTTAGGGCTGGAAGTTTACCTGTGAAATATAGCACTATAGCACAACTCTTAAAAGCAAAAGCTTGAGACATTACTGTTATGGAAGGGATGCAAACTGTATGTTGCGCTTTAACTTGAGAGTCTGAGGTTAATGCCTCAGTAAGGCAGCTGGATAATTCAGCTTCAGAGAGTGTTCCCTTGTGAGACCTTACAGGTGGCATCCTAGGATTCAAGCAAAACACAGTGGGTAAATCCATGGCTCAAAGAAGTCTAATGAGGACTTGAATGAAGACTGATGATGAGAGTGCCAACGAGAGGAAGTGGAAACCAAGCCGGATGGGGTGACCTCCAATTTTGATCCCTGGTAGAAGACGCAGTAGGAGGCAATCGATGGGAAAACGAAGAGTTGAAGTATGATCTCTTGACCTCTCACTATACTCGGAGAAATCTAACAGACGAGCACAACATACCCTCTCCCTCTCTTCACCCTCTCTCTCTCTCTCTCTCTCTCTCTCTCTCTCTCTCTTTAATTCTCTTTCTACAATCTTTTTTGGAATCTGCTTGCCAGATCCCTAAATAGCACTCGGGCATGCCAAAAAAAATCCCCATGCTTTTCAATCTAACAAGTACTTTGTACAAACCAAAAACCAACACAAATTTGCAACTAGATGTGTAAGCATATCTTGAACCAAATAAATTGGTTTCTTTTGCTCAACAAGAGAGAATTTCCAAAGTCAATAGAAGGAAGACCACCAAACAAAATGCTCTCTGGATTCAAATAGATTCTCAAGAGGAGAGAGAGAGAGAGAGAGAGAGAGAGAGAGAGAGAGAGAGAGGAGAGGTTCTTCTAGCTCATGTTAAGCGTCTCCATTTGAGAGTCAAGCTCAAGAGAAAAGAAACAACAAATCGAATGTTTCTTGACATGAATATTACTATAAAGATGTTAAAAACAATCTTGTGCCTACTTATGATAAAGTGTACCCACAGAGATGACGTTAGAAGCGTTCTCCAATTCACCCTTGAAGGAGGGAAATACAATGTCCTAGTGTGCATCTTATTCTTCTTGTAAGAAAAGTGCAAGGAAGCGGCATGCAAAGCCAAAAAAGGAAGCGCCATCCTCTCCTCCTACTACACCATTCAGACTTCAAAATTCGATATTAGCTCTTCAAAATATCATTTTTCATCTAGAGTTCAAAAAGCAAAAGTTAAAATAGTGCACATCTTGCTTATCATCTCAAGAAGTTCAAATTAGGGGAGACGTCACCTTTCCCTCATAGGATCGAACATATGACCACCTGAAACAAAGTTATAAACTTTATCCAAAAATTTGATGCAACCTGTGGACCTGAGGAGTTTAGAAACCAATTGAGCTCTGTCATGTTGATATTTACTTTCAAAAAAATGCCAGGAATAGGTTGGCCCTAGGGAAAAACAAAGGTTTATTGTATGGTACCACATGAGTGTAAGGGAGGGTGGGTGTAGAGATGTCAAGCTCAACATGTACTACTCTTGGACTGACAATCATCATCCGGAGCACGCCTTGGTGGAATGCATATATTCACTAGTGCTACTATAGCGAGACTACACCAAGTTGGTCTACCTACTGGAGTGATGGCATACTTATCCATCTAGATCATTCACTAGCAGTTCACACTAGACCATTGCACTAGTTTTCTCTTATACTATATTTTCTCATTTATGCTTTCTAGACTTCTTTTCTTGATTTTATTGAAGAAGGAAAAGTAGAAGGTTTTTCCTCCATTTGTGTGTGTGGGCACATGCAATAGCTCAAGCTCTCTCCTTCTCTATCCCTTAACATGGTATCAGAGCCAAGTTGTGTTTGAAGAGCTTGGAGTAAGGAGCGGGAGCAACAAAAGAAGCGGTGTTGGGATTCCCGGGAGCCATCATCAAACGATCTCCAATTAAGTTTCTTCTTTTTGGAAATTGTGCACCTTGAGTTTGTGTTCATTCCTTTGACTTGGAGCCAAATTTCCATTCCAAGCACGTTTTAGCCCCCGTTTTAGAGTTAGAGTGTGTTCGCATAAAAAACACCAAGGTTCAGGTTTCTATACATCTACATTTTGGTGGTGCCAAAAGTGATTTTGTTTGCAGTATTCACAAATACTCTTTAGTATTGTGAAACAGGTGTATGTATGCATATTGTGGTTACAGGTGGTAGCTGACTATTTTTAGCAGGCTGCTCAGAGACTTTGTGAAGTGTTATAAACATGTCGTCCAACAATGATGGACTTAACCTGATTGTTAGTGAGAAGTAGGATAAGAATAACTTCCATGTTTGGTGGTTCATAATGACCATTATCCTTATGGGTAAAGTTATTATTGGGAGTACATTGATGGAGAACATGAGATAGCACCAACATTACCAAAGGAAAATGCAACTACTGCATAGATAAAGATGTTTAAAGATTGGAATAAGGGACCTCAAAAGGTCATGCATTGACTTTTTGTGAGGGTTCATGACACTATGATTGGACACATACAAGATGCTCACACCCCTAGGGAGGCTTGGGACACTTTATTGTCATTGGATGTGATCAACACAAAAGTAAGGAAGGTGCAGTTGAAGATTGAGTCGAATACAATGGAGAAGAAAATCATGTATATCACAATGACTATTCATTGAAGATAAAGAACATGTATCAGTCTCTTGCATCAATTGGTGTTACAGTTGATGGTGATGATAGGGTGGAATCATGTTTGCATGACAAGAATTAGGTTTGGTATCCATCTTTGAGAAAGCGTTTCCATGTTAATAGATTTCGCATCCTTCCTAATTGTAGAAGAGATAGAACTTGAGGAAGACTCCTCTATGCAAGGCAAAAATAATTTTGAGCTTAGGGGCTAATGTAATAGATAATGTGGCAATAAAAAAGATAGGTGCACAGTCATAGGCTTTGAGTGGGTCACAAGGGTCACCTAGTGCAAATTATGGTGAGAAGCCATGGAGTGGTAGGCTGCATGATAGAACGAGTCTTGATAGCTCATCAAATGTATCAAGAAAAGGGAAGAAAAAAGTTAATGATGGCCCTAAGCTTCCAAATTTGAGTGTTGATGATGGTGATAGTAGTGGTTCTGGGTAGAGTTTAGATGAGGATTTTGGCATACCCTTTGTGAAGACTCCAAGTGCAAGAAGGATGCAAGCAAGGCTCTCTCTCTCTCTCTCTCTCTCTCTCTCTCTCTCTCTCACACACACACACACACACACACACACACACACACACACATACATCTCTTTGGACCAAAAAGTGTGACCATGTCCACCACAATGAAAGCTCTCTCTCACATCTCTCTTTGATCTTTGTGTGTGTGTGTGTGTGTGTGCACACGTATATAGGTGTGGCTATCTCTTGGAATGCACATGCTATCTCTCGGAGAGCAACCATGTGCATAATCTATTCTACTTCTATAAAAAGAAGCCAAATTCAGGCTAGGCCACGTATCCTACCGTGCTAAAATCGATCACATGGAAAAATTCTTCACTTTGCCTACTCCCAAAATGGGCTCAACCATGAGAACAAGGAATATCAATCGATCCATTTCCCTCTCGCTACCAATGCAAGATCTCAAATGGAGCTCCTACAGACCACAGTCATAATGAGCTCTCTCTCTCTCTCTCTCTCTCTCTCTCTCTCTCTCTCTCTCTCTCTCTCTCTCTCATCTATGTGTGTGCGTATGTGTGTGTGTGCATGCATGTATAGATGTGGCCATCTCTTCGAGTTCACATGCTATCTCTCGGAGAGCGACCATGTGCATTTTCTATTCTACTTCTATAACAAGAAGACAAGTTCAGCTAGTCCATGTGGTGCAAGAAGAGAAAATCCGGGAAGGGGGGCTGGTGAGCCGGGAGGCGGGGGATGCAAAGCCAAGAAGTCAACAAAAGTTTGTAAGCCGAGAGGTTAACATGCAAGAGGAGGTGATAGGGGAGAGAGAGAGAGAGAGAGAGACAGAGATTGACCAAAACAAAATAGTACAAAAATTTCTTCTAATTGAGAGCATGGAATACTTATGAGTTAAGGTCTGAGGGACCATCAATTAAAAAAAAACCAAAAGAAAAATAGAAAAACCTAAGGGGGGTCACGTGATGGGGAAGCCAACCTGTGAGTCAGTATCTCTTGGATGACCGCTTTACCACGTCGATAGACTGCCCATTTACCTTGTTTACGTGCTTCATGCATCTTCTTTAGCTCGCTTGCTTTATTCTTGAGTTGATTTGTGGTTAGTTTCTCAATGATCCAGAGCTTTTTTCCCTTGAGAAGTAGAGATTGTTGAAGCAGCTTCATCCGCTCATCTTTGTCCTTGAAAGTGAGGATACAATGCTCAGGTGGCACATGCCTATGTGTGTCGTTGATCCAAGAGACTGCTTCAGGCTTGATGTGGATAGGTTGAAGACTGTCATTGAGCTTGGTGATTGTTTCCTCGAGGCTGTCCTCGTCTGTGCACCACGGTGGGTGAAAACCCCAATTCTGACCTTGAGGCCAAGAGATTCTTGTAGCCAGCATTTTTGTAAAACCGCATATATCTTGGTATCAATCTTCTTGTGTGTTGCTTCACAGGATTCCTTCTGAGCCTCCATGACAGTTTAGGTGATGGAGGCTTCAACTTTCTGAGCTTTTGCAAGCAGAGATTGTCTCTCTTCTTGTGCTTCTTCAAGCTTGAGTAAACGTTGTTTAGTCGCTCATTTTCCCCAATGAATTCCTGGATCTGAGCTTCAAGGGCTGTGATCCTTGCCTCTTGGTAAACATCGGGGGTCCTTCCTTGGCACCGCTGCCACCACAAGAAAACTCTTGCGTGAGACAGGGGTGCTGAAGGAAGCCATCGATGCTACAAATGCAGCTTGCAAAAGCTGCTCCTATTGGACCAAATCGATGCTTGAGTTGAATGCTGCTGCTCAGAACTCTCTCTAACAGAGTGGTGAGATCAAGGGCTTGTGCTAAGCCCTATTAATTTGTATTAATTCGGAACAAATTCTTGATCTCTGTAAAACTGCTCGAACTGATGCACAATCAAAGTGCGAAATGCTTTGTAGAACTGCTGTTGGGACTGTGTGTGTTGAACTGAGGCAAGGTGTGCGTGTCAAAATGCAAAGCCAAAGTGAGCAGCACCATCAACAGCAGCAGGACAGGCCTGTCGAACTGAGGCAAGGGGGCAGGGCTAAGGTCTTAACGCCCTCCCAAGGGCTACCCTCGCCCAAGGGGGACATGGGTTGCACAGTGCGGAATGGGCTAGAGCTAGGACAAAATGAAAGAGAGGGAGAGAGAGAGAGAGAGAGAGAGAGAGAGAGAGAGAGAGAGAGAGAGAGAGAGAGAGAGAGAGAGAGAGAGAGAGAGAGAGAGAGAGAGAGAGAGAGAGAGAGAGAGAGAGAGAGAGAGAGAGAGAGAGAGCATAGCTAGGTGTGCATCAAGCAAAGCAAGCCATGTATATTTACTATTGTGCTCTTCACTCCCAAGACATATGATACAAGCAGAACCTTGCCCCTCCCCCCCCCCCTCTCTAGGTGTGCATCAAGCAAAGCAAGACATGTATATTTACTATTGTGCTCTTCACTCCCAAGACATATGATACAAGCAGAACCTTGCCCCTCCCCCCCCCCCTCTCTAGGTGTGCATCAAGAAAAGCAAGCCATGTATATTTACTATTCTGCTCTTCACTCCCAAGACATATGATACAAGCAGAACCTTGCCCCCCCCCCCCCCCTCTCTCTCTCTCTCTCTCTCTCTCTCTCTCTCTCTCTCTCTCTCTCTCTCTCTCTTCTTTCTTCCTTCCTTTGTGTGTTGGCTGCCATGGTCCCCCTCGAACAAAATTGCAATAAAAACCTTAATTAGAGTGTGTTCGCATAAAAAACACCAAGGTTCGGGTTTCTATACATCTACATTTTGGTGGTACCAAAAGTTTTTTTGTTTGCAGTATTCACAAATACTCTTTAGTATTGTGAAATAGGTGTATGTATGCATATTGTGGTTACAAGTGGTAGCTGACTATTTTTAGCAGGCTGCTTAGAGACTTTGTGAAGTGTTATAAACATGTCGTTCAACAATGATGGACTTAACCAGATTGTTAGTGAGAAGTAGCATAAGAATAACTTGCATGTTTGGTGGTTCATAATGACCAATTTCCTTTTGGGTAAATTTATTATTGGGAGTACATTGATGGAGAGCATGAGATAGCACCAAAGGAAAATGCAACTACTGCATAGATAAAGGTGTTTAAAGATTGGAACAAGGGAGCTCAAAACGTCATGCATTGACGTTTTGTGAGTGTTCATGACACTATGATTGGGCACATACAAGATGCTCACACCCCTAGGGAGGCTTGGGACACTTTATTGTCATTGGATGTGACCATCACAAAAGTAAGGAAGGTGCAGTTGAAGATTGAGTCAAATACAATGGAGAAGAAAATCATGTATATCACAGCGACTATTCATTGAAGATAAAGAACATGTATGAGTATCTTGCATCAATTGGTGTTACAGTTGATGGTGATGATAGGGTGGAATCATGTTTGCATGACAAGAATTAGGTTTGGTATCCATCTTTGAGAAAGTGTTTCCATGTTAATAGATTTCGCATCCTTCCTAATTGTAGAAGATATAGGGAATGAGGTGGTTCTTACCAAGGGTAAACATGTATCACTATTCCTATGCTAAGGAGAAAGCATATTCCTAGCAAAGAAAGGCCATTGTTTGCCCAATCTATTAATTTGGATGCAGAAGTGGAAGATGATGAGGAGGAAGCCTTTGTGTAGGCTAATCCGACTGTGGTTCCAGTTTTTGAGGTGGATATTGCACGTATCTTGCAAAAGGAACAAGAACCTGAAGAGATTATTCTTGAACCTATTTTGGGTTAGGAAAATCAAGGATCAGACATACTCAAGTTAATGGATCAGAGTGTATCTTCTAGTACTAAAGATGATGTTCAATAGGAAGAAAAGGATGCTAGAGACATGGTGGAGAAGATCTATAACAAAAGGTTTGGTGGATCTAAAAGAGTTCAAGATGAATTAAAGGAATTGAATTTGGGAACTGAGGATAATCCTAAAATTACAGGCCCAACAAAATCCACACCCCACTTTTGAAATGGTTCCAATGGTAAAATAGGATGATCTGTCATCCTATCCCTAGAATTAGGCTGACCAAATTGCTGACATACCACAGAACTCTTAGCATAAGAATGAGCATTCTTTAATACAGTAGGCCACCATAAACTAGCTTGTAAAATCTTTTTACTTGTAATGTCACCTGAAAAATGACCCCCTACTGCCCCAAAATGAACTTTTTACAACATAGCTGATTGCTCAAAATTAGGTACACATCTCCTAATTACCTGATCAATTCCTTTGTGATATAAGGCTCCAGCAATAACCAGAAAAGGTTTGCTAGTAAGAGAAAATTTCCTCCTTTGATCTATGGAAAACTCAGTGGGCATGATGCCATCAGTTAAGAAAATCAGCATCTGATCATACCAAGAATTAGAAATAGAACTTCGTACTTCAAATAATTCTGCATCTGGTAAATCATTTTGAACTCCTATAGGTTCTTCTCCTATCTCAATCTGAATCAAATAATCAGCTATGGCATGCTCTTTTCCAGGTGTATGAACAATCACAAAATCAAACTCCTGTAACAACAACATCCACCTTGCCAACCTTCCTGTAAGTAAAGGCTTCTTGATAAGATATAACAAAGCTTGGTGATCAACATGAAATATAACCCTATTGCATAGAAGGTAATGGTGGAATTTATTAAAAGCATAGACCATTCCTAAAGCTTCTCTCTCAGTAACTACATAGTTCCTTTCAGTAGGAGTTAACACCCTGCTTGCATAATAGACAAGTCGAAACCATCCTCTCATCTTTTCCTGCATCAAAAGAGATCCAATAGCCACATCCAAGGCATCAAAAAAAACATGGAATGGAAATATTCAATCAGGAGGTTGTAAAATAGGAGCAACTAATAACATCTTCTTCAACATTTGGAATGATTTTCTTGAGGTTCAAACCATACAAAAGCTACATGCTTTTTGGTCAAGTGAGTGAGAGGCATGCACACATTGGCCAGATATCTAATGTACCTGCTATGCAATTTGACCTGACCCACAAACCTACTCAATTCTTTAACATTGATAGGTGCTTGAGCTGATTGAATCACCTCAATCTTTTTTGCATCTATGGACATCCCCTCCTGAGATACCACATGGCCTAACAAAACACCACTTCTGAAATCCATTACACTTTTGTAAGGATTCAAAGAAAGTCTAAACATCAGACATCTTTCAAAGCACAACTTTAGATGATGAATATGCAAATCCCTTTTACCAAACACTGAGAAGTCATCCACAAAAACTCTCATAAAATCCTGCATACAAGGCTCAAATGTTTTATAAGCTGTAAAATTAAATGATGGTGGTCCATTCTTGAGACCAAAATTCATAACTATAGATGCAAAAGCTCCCCAATCTGTTATAAATTTTGTTTTGTGCTGATTCTCCTCGGCCATTGTGATTTGATTGTACCCTGAAAAACCATCCAAAAAACTATACATTTCTTTCTCCGCTACTGCATCCAAAATGGAATCACAAAAGCGCATTTGAAATGGATCGGTGTCTTAGTCAACACAAACTTTGACTTTTCCATTTTTCTTGGGTACCACAATGATTGGTGACAACCATGTAGCTTCATGAATTGGTTTGATAAACCCAGCTGCTAGCAATTTGTCAATCTCTTGCTTGACCTGTTGTGCAAAATTAGGATTCATCCTATACCTTTGTTGCATAATCAGAACTGCATCTTCTCTCAAATTAATATGATGTTGATGCAACATTGGATCAATCCCTTTAACATCTGAGTAATCCCAAGAAAATACATCATTATATTCCAACAACAACTAAAACAAATCCTGTAGAAATCCTCCATCCACATACATACTGACATTGACCATTTTAGGATCATCCTCAGTTCCCAAATTCAGTTCCTTTAATTGATCTTGTTGAACTCTTTTAGAGCCACCAAACCTTTTGTTATAGATCTTCTCTACCATGTCTCTGGCATCCTTTTCTTCCTGTTGAACTTCCTCTCTAGTACTAGAAGATACACTCTGATCTGTTAGCTTGAGTATGTTTGATCCTTGAATTTCATGACCCTCAACAACCATCTGTTCAGGTTCCCATTCCTTTTGCAAGATACCTGCAATAACCACCTCAAAAACTAGAACCACAGTCAGATTAGCCTGCAAAAAGACTTCCTCCTCCTCATCCTCCACTTTTGCAGCCAAATTAATAGATTGGGCAAACAATGGCCTTTCTTTGCCAGGAATATGCTTTCTCCCCAACATAGGAATAGTGATTACCTGTTTACCCTTGGTAAGAACCACCTGATTCTCACCTCAATCTTGTTTTACCTTGGCTAACCTGAACCAAGGCTTTCCCAACAACATTTCATAAGAAGCATATTTTTATTTCATCCTTAGTGTTACAAAATTGACTTGAATCTGCATACTTTCAATATGAATGGAAGAGTTTCTTAAAATACCCACAAGCTAGACCCTTCTCTGATCTGCCATTTTGACTTGAAACGGTGCCGGTTCCAACTTCCCTAAGCCCATTGTAAGATACACTAACTCAGGTAGAATATTGACTCCAGATCCTCCATCCAACAATACCTCATCCAATATCCTGTCTTGTAAGGTAACTTTAGTAATAAGAACTACAAAATCCACATTAGAAGGATGAATTGTGCTCACACAAGGTTCCCCCATTTGCTGAGTTGGAACTTCATAGTGCTTACCCAGCAGTTTATGCAACAACCTTTCTTTAAAGGTTGGAACTGTAGAAAGCATCTGATCCAAAGATAAATGTAAAGGAGAATTATTGAGTACCTCAAACCAATCAGGTTCAGATACTTCAACCCTCTACTGGTGTTGCCGTGGTTCATCGAAAGAATTAGAATTATCCTAAAAAATCTGATGTTGCTGCTCCTTCTAAACATGCTTATGCACAACATCTCGTACCCCTTTTTGATGCTCCTAGTCAATAGGACCCTTGGCCTTAGGCCTTGTTACAACCAATACATCAATCTTCTGCTCCAGGTGCTCTGGATTATTGCAATTAATTTCCTCCTCTTCATAATCCTCAATCTGGCCTACTGAATCTGATCCAATTTTTGGTCCCTGATAAATCGGAATATCAATGATAATGACTTTAGCTTGTGCCTGAGGTTGATTTTGAAGAGGTTGTGGAGGACCTGCTTGCTGGTTCTCTTGATTAAAAGGGACAACTGGAATACCTCTTTGCTCTCCATGTTTTACCCATAAAGCACAATGAAGACCAACCCAATGATTAGGATCACCACGAAGACAAGGCATCACCCCTTGGGGTCTTCTTTGATTGTTGTCTTGATTTCTCCCAAGTGCTCTTTGATTTCCCTGACCAGGTGGTCTTCCTCTGAATGGAGCCACTTGATAGCCTCAGCTGAAGCACTACCTCACCGAGTATTAGAAGGTGGTTTATTCCTCTTGTTTGGATTATACCAACACTGAGCAATTGTATGACCATCCTTCTCACAAATTTCATAGAACCTTTTCTCTTTAAGAGCAATTATAGAATATCCAATACTCTTTAACTGTTGAATCAAATCAACTTCATTACCTGTCTTATCTTTCTTTTTCTTATCAGGAGTCTTTTTCTTCTTCTTTTGATCCTCATCATCAGATGAATTCTCTGAATCAGATTTGAAAGAAGAAGTTGTAGCTGAACCAAAACCGGATTCAAAATCATTGCTTCCTCTTTTGCTAGACTTGGTCATGCCAAACCTTTTCTCAACTCTGGATGCAGCCTATACCAAGTTATTAAAACCACCTACAATATCAATACTAGCCACAATATTCTTAATACCACTCCTTAAACCTTTTCAAAAAATAGCCAGCTAACATCTCATCACTGGTTCTTTCATTATCCTGTAATCTTTCAACAAAAATCCTGAATTTCTGAGAAAAATCCTCTACAAGCATGGTACCTTGTTTGATACAACGCAGCTTTCTTAAAATGTCGGTAGGAGTTTTCTCTTTACCGTATTTTTGTAAAAAGGATACTCTAAGTGCATTGTAAGTAGCAAAGTGAGCCATACCATATTGCCTAAATCAACTCATGGCCTTACCTTCCAATGTAGGTGCAAATTGCTATAATTTGATAGGATCCGTGCACATCACCTGATATCCACTAACTTGCCATCTCGTTTCAAATTGCACCACGTGACAATCTGCATCTTCCTTAGACTTTCCTCTAAATTTTGCTGATTTAATCTGCGGATTAGAAGGTGGTTGGGCCATGGGGATAGGATTTGGGATTCTTGTAGGTCTTTGCCTGTTAGAAACCCTCAATGGGTCAAAGTGGAGTTGTCTTCTACTTCTTGCAGGTCCTCCTGTCAAGAGTAACGCCCCAACAAATTGCCTCACTGCCCTTCCCTCTACTACGTTAGAACTCTCCACACCAGAATTTAACAGTTGTTCTTTAGGTGGTGGATCAATTCCATCATCATCAAGAACATCATCATAATGAAATGGATCTATGTTGCCTACTCTGGCTTGACCCCTTGTATAATATATGCAAGAGATTCTCCTACCCCTCTCGGACATGCATCATCCCAGAAAAACATCCATAAAAGAGAAAAAGAATACCAAGAAATTGCTTACGACCTCCAAAAAGAGGACATAACCAATAGGATCCCCAAATGTGTTTTGGCTCATCAACACATAGAAAACTAAATCAAAGTATCTACCCTTAACCTCACATAACTCAAGACTACATACAGATACAACAAAGTGATACACAGAAGAGATATGATAGAGCAAAAATGTAACTTAGAACATAACTCAAATCCACTCTATTCATCAAGAAAGGAACTACAACCTCAACCCATTACAATCGGATCCATACTAGCGTAGAGTGAGCTTGTAAGCGTGCTTCACCTAAATGTGGTTATAACAACCTCAGTCTTGGAATACAACTAACTGTTAAATATCCGATTTACCACAATACAACTGACCATACTCCAATCTATTACAATCTGACAAAGTATACCTAACTGACCAACAAACTACATCCAATTGACCAAATAACTGATATACTAGTGTGCCTGTCAACACAAATATTCTTCATAATCATCCGTAATTGCTTCAATGTGCCAAACCGTCTGGCTCTTAATTGATTTTGGCTCCTGCTCACTTGGTATCTTTCGCTTACTCTTGATAATATCAATGATCTTCTCTTGGAACTCGCGTTTGGCAATTTCCAGAATATCGCCCAATGTGAGCTCCACTTTGCTATTTAGGATGTGCTCTTCAAAAACTTTCTTCAGATCTGTATCTAATTCAATATCAAATTTAAGCTTATACGAGGGTCCCCTGTGTTTACCTTGCTTTTTGTCCTTGGGTGCCTCCTCCATAACCACTTCAAGAGCGGGTTTAGGAGTAGGACCTTCCTCTTTCTTGCTGCCAGATCTCATTGCCCTTTTTGATGTCCATGCAACTTCTTCATCCCTTTTCCGCTTTTCTTCCACCATAGCCTCATTAGCTTGAGACTTAGCAATGAATGCATATACTGAGAGGGAATCCACTGGATGAGTCCACCCTGTGGTTTCTCGAATAGAATTCCCTACTTGTTGTAGCTTCCCATAAGTTACCTTACCTGCTTCTGGTGTCTTCAAAGCATAAGGCCACAATTGACCCTTTGTATCTGCACCATCATCATCACCCTTTTTGCAAACCTATAGCCCATATGTAGCTGCTTCCACAACAACAACACAAAACTGTATTTCTTCAACTAGCTTTTTCATGCCGTCCCTACCAAAGTTCAAGCGGAGCATCTCACCTGCTGCCCTAAGGTGAGAATAATCTTCTTGTCCTTCCAAAAAATCACATTTCTTTTGTAAGCTTCATCAAACTCATCACACTCCCTAACATACGTATGGTCTTCACTATCGCACCACATGCATCAATCCCAGCCTTTGCCTGGAGGTTGCTACCTAGGCTCAGAAGTAGACCCCTTTGCAACTAACCCTTCAAATTTTACAGCTTTGAAATTCAAATTTAACTCTTGAATACCTTTCACCAATTCGTCGAGAACTGGCTCCTCCACTTTGGGTATTGTCGAGGTTGATTTCTCCTTAGTTTCCTCTTCCACAACATCCATGACATTAGCCAAAATCAGCTTATCAACTCTCATCTGTCGTTTCACGATCATATTTATCGCTTCAGTGACTATCTTCCAATCATACGTTAAGCCCAATTCACCTGTTGAATCCTCCAGCAATTGTATCAGACTCTTTTGAAGTTGTGGATTAGCAGCCTAAATGAGGATATTAAATATAGGAGCTTTTCATTTAGAGCTTTCTCTACAAAGTTAGAGCTTTTTGTGGGTAGAAAAAGCAGATGTAACCTTTTGCACATACTAAGGTATATAGATTTTGAACTAGGATAAAGTGCATAGTAAAAACATTGTGCTCTACATGTTTGTGACACAATTAAGGGCCATAGCAATACAACATAGATTTGATTTTAAAAAAACTAACCATATCAACGTCAATATATTGATACTGCAATGTCATATATGTAGTATTTATAAGAAAGATCATCACAAAGTTTATGTTTATGATCCACAAGAATTTTAGTACAAAGTCTACTCTAGCACAACGAGTCTTACGAGTCTTTATCTTGTTCGCATTATAAGTCAATTAGAGAGAATATGTGAGAGAGAGAGAGAGAGAGAGAGAGAGAGAGAGAGAGAGAGAGAGAGAGAGAGAGAGCAAAGTGAAATATTTAAATTTCTTGCATGGGATAAGTTGAAGTCTACCCTGGCAACAAGTCTTTATCTTGTTTTCTCTACAAGCAATTAGAGAGAATATGAGAGAGAGAGAGAGAGAACAAAGTGAAATATTTGAATTTTTGGTATGAGGAAAATCGAAGTCTACTCCAGTAACGAGTCTTTATCTTGTTCATGCAATAAGCAATTAGAGAGAATACGAGACCCCCCCCCCCCCCCCCCCCCCCCCCCCCCCCCACACACACACACACACACACACACAAACACACATGATGATTATTGAATAGGCATTTGCTTGCATTACCCTAAACCCCAATAAGAACAACAAGAACAAGATAATGACATGAGAAACACAACATTTTCCCCATAATTGAACAACATATAGATTGAGCCTTGATTTTCAAATTAAGGCACCATGATTGTGGGTGAAAAAACCCTTGTGGGGACAAGGGAAAAACCCACAATCTCCATATGTTGCTCGTTGTTGCATTAAAAAAATACTATCTCAAACAATACATAGAGTTAAGTCACAAAAATAATTGTCCACCAATGGAAGTAGCTATCTACTAGTTTTTCTCCTCAGGAGGAGGACCACAAACTTTCTTCTCTAAACACTCAGAGAAGACAAAGAAATCACCCTCTAACATTAGATTGGAAGCCTCTGTGTATTCTCCTCAAAAGAGGATTCCTTTTCCCAAAGTCCCCATCGTCGAGGTGCTTCATTATAAGGAAACTGCCCTTAGCCTGAATGTGAACACATCTAGCATGCCTTTGCCTGTGTTCCCGTCCGCAGACAATGCGACATTTGAAGTTAGCTTTATTGCATAGAAACATCTATACAAAGTATTTACAATCTCCCACAGAGCGTGCGCGCAGACGGATAGCGTGCTCAGTGAGTGGGGAGAAGGCGTGGAGGGAGAGATGGAGGAGGAGAGAAAAAATACAGTCTACCTGGTCTGCTCGCGCCTTTTTTCCACAGATGAGAAGCTTTCCAAAGTTAAGGTTTATTAGTAACTTTAGGGCTTTAAAACTCTTAATTTTAGGGAAAATTACCAAAATACCCTTCTAATTTGTGAAATTCCAAAAATACCCTTCAAATTTCAAAATTTCCCAAAATACACTTGCTCACGATTTCCTATCTTTATTATTTTTGACAATCGAGTTCCGGTTTTTAGTGCTTAGCATGTAATTTGTCACAAATTACCTCCTAAAAAAAGAGAATTATGTCTAAAGATAATGAAGCAATTCATCTCCAAAGCGTAAATAACCAGCTCCAATTCTAGTTTTAGTATCTTGTATTGATAGTAGACAACCAGTCTTCTTATGAAAAGCTACAATTTTTTTAATCTTTGGATAAATTTACTCTCACAACCAGGGGTATTTTGGGAATTTTGAAAAATTTGAAGGGTATTTTGGGATATTCCACAAATTAAAGGGGTATTTTGGTAATTTTCCATTAATTTTATTATCAAACTTTAGATGGTAAAAAAAACCTAGGTTTTCATGAAATTTAGTGGATTTTTTTTGTAATACCTACAAACTTATCCAAAAAAAACCTCTTAGTTTTTGTGTTTATATTCTTGAAAATAGTTGTATTTTGTGGAATGATCTGCATGTGTAATGATTGCGAGTCTCTTTTACCTCGTAAATATATGGGTTTTACCTAACGTTATGATTGGAGAGAGGATATTAAATTATGATTGTAGCCGTCGTCATTTATGATGTAGCAGTCACTGATTCTGTGAAGAAGATTTGTGCTCTCTTACTGCAAAACAGCTTACATTAGTAAAAATATATGCATTCTCTTTTAACATTATGTTTTATATTTTGGTAAGAAATTTGTATTAGGTCTAGACAAGCAGCTGCTTCCTTTGTCTTGCTATGGAGATGGACAAAGTAACAATCTCTTGGACACTTGGAAAAGAGACTCACAGTAGAGAAGTAGAGCTTCGACACAACAAACTCCTGCTCAGCAGATATTATCTTCAGTGTCTTCTTCCTCCAACCTACAAATTTACCTGTTTGAAAGCAATAGTTTACATCGGGTTGGAAAAAATGTATATCAAAACCCCTTCAGAGTGGGATATGACGAAAATAAGCACTTTTTAGTGGACTCTACTCTCTTCTGAGTATTTCATTGAACATTCTAGTGATATCCTCTATATTACATATAGTGGCGAGAGTGATTTTGGTGCTAAGCTAACAAGCATCAACAACAGTCCATGTGCAAAAGAAGATTGTTTTAAGATAAACAATCCATCAATGCAAGAGGAAACAAAGCCTGTTGATAAAAAAAAAAAAATTGGACTCCCGCGATGATGACGTGCATGATTTGACAAAAAACTCCATTATCCCTTGGATTTTAGGTAGCAAAACATGTTTCAGACTACAACAACTGATAAACAATAGTAAGAAAATCAAACAGGTGACTGAACTTCCACAAGTTTATGATGGTGACATTTTCTTTGAGCTACCCCCCGTTGAAGAAGGTTGTAAGAGGATGGAAGGGATGGAGCAAAAAATTGATGGTCATCTTTGGACTAGGCCGCATAAAACTAACATGTCCATAAATTGTACTGTTAGGCTTAGTTATCGCTTGGGCTCAATAGTTTGTCATAGAGTTCTTTGCCCGTATTATTTGAACAACACCAAGTTCAATGTATCCTTCTTTCATGGTTACTTGGATAAGCAAGTAAGCAAAGGGCTTCTATGTGAAGACGAAAACCTACGTATCACTTGTCATTATTGCAAAAAAGTTGTTTTCTGTGAGAGTCCTTGTTCTTGTAAAGTGTACTACATTTTGCCCTTAGATCCAAAGCTTACAAGAATGATGATTCACATAGGTCATCACTTGCATGAAGTTCAAGCAGGTACGTCAAGAGCCACATTAGAGAGAATACGGAAGATGCTTGCAAGTGTCTTGAAGGTGGATAGAAGCAGTGGACTAAGAAGTGTCACCAGACAATTATTGGTTGACGCTATTGTTGGTTCAGATGAACTAAAAATGGGGGAGTCAGAGATCTCAAATATATTGGAAGAAATGATTCCACTAGTTCAGAATCAAAGGTAAAACATTTGACATTTAGATTTTTCAGTGCAATAAGGTTATTTCCATTTTTGACTTGTTTTTAATAGATTTAAGGTAATGGTAGCTACTGGGAAAAGACAACAACACTCGATTGTTGGGGATGGGTTTGACCACATCATGCTTTTGAAAAAAAAATGTCACTTTCCTTACTTTCATGGGAGTCGTTTCCTTGGACAAGGTGGCCCAAATGATAAGTGCTACATCTTTAAGATGTCAACAAAAGTTCCAGGGTCTGGTATAGACCTTGTCAATCTCATGCGTCGAGGAGGAAATGGAGATTTGAGTGCTTCTTGGGTACATTTTGATCACACACACAGAATAGATGGATGGGCAACTATGTCATGCTCTGTCTATGATGCAAGGTAGTTTTTTTATGTGTTGCATCATTTTGTCATTGCATCATTGCAGACTTGTTGTGGCTAAGATTTTTTATTTTCTTTAGTTTGAAGGGATTGATGGTTATAGCGGTTTATGACACCAAAGAGGAGGATACAAACACACAAGTCTTGTTTTGGAGATATCTTAATGATGTTTTGGCTCAAGAAGGTTATCCATCAACAGACTTTGCAGGCTTTATGGCTGATGAGGCTGGAGCAAATTGGGTTGCCGTGCGTACAATTTTCAATGGAGGGCCAAATAACATCATGATTGGAAGGAAAAGGTCCTGTCTCTTCCATTGGGAACAAAGTCTACAGAGACATACTAAAAAATATATAGCCAAAGAAAAGTTTAGTATCCACAAAGACATGTGTGAGACTTGGCGCAAATCAAGGACAATGGGTCTGGCAATGAAGCAAGCAGAAGCAATTAGAAGGTGGTGGTCAAATAATGTTGCAAGTGAGAATATCAAGTCGCTGGAGAAATGGTTCAAGTGGTGGGAGACAAGGATATCTCATTGGGGTAGCCTACACAATGAAGTATGATACAATCATGAGCCTAACTTTGACCTTCTCTATTTTTTGTTTCACTGATTCAAAGTTTTTTGTTGGTGGAATGCAGATATCTATGAGTTCTTGGGAAAAAGCTCAAATTCCTAGTACCAATTTGTCAAAGACCATTCATGCATCTTGGCTTGCTGGTGAAGCGGGTAGCAAAAAAATTTCCTTGTATGATGCATGCGTGATTGATGTCATCAATGCTTACGTTCAATGCACAAAGCAACATGGCTATCTGGCTGGTAGATACATAGGGCTTGGTCCGGATATGCAAACATATCTAGGGAGATCAATAAATAAAGAGAAAACTCTCCGCCCACTTATGCTGGCACATGCTCTCCAAGGAGCAGTCGCAGGCACACCACTTTATGGGCAACCTTTATTGCATGGAGACAGGGAAACCATGCAAAGAAAGAAGGCTAGAGGGTTTGCAGAAACAGCTTCTCATAAGCCTGGTTATGTGATGGAGTCTAGACAACAAAAAGAGCATGGACGACCACGAAAGATTTTGTTTGATACGGACATAAAGAAAGATGGACATAAATGGGGAGAGAGAACTTACAAAGACAAGAGGCAACACCAATGGATGCGGTTTTGTGGCCATGATGTGCAACACACTGAAGTTGGGGCCAAACAAGTATTGTCACCACCGGAAAGGCCAACAACTTGGCTAGTAGAGAGTGGAACAAGTGTATCAAAGGAGGAGTATGCTGGTTTGCTAGGGGCAGGTTTTTTTATTAGAGCTCCTTCTCCAAAGGTTGTCAAGAAAGGGGAGACAGTGGGAACCTCTAACAAGCGCAATAAAAAATGGAGGTCTGGTGTCTCTAAGGAGGCAAATAAGTGCATGGAAATAGGAGCATGTATGGAAGCTTGTTTTGTACAAGAGATAATTATGGTGCCTGATCGTCATGCCGTGTTCAAGATATTAATGCAAGATGTATATGATGTGCATGTGGCTATGGAGCCCTACTGTACATGCCCTGATTTTCAAGGACGGGAGAAAGAAACAAAATCTTACATAGCTTGTAAGCATTTATACTTTGTCTACACACAGATTCTTGGGTTGGATGGTAAGCAACATATGATTATACATCAACCAACACTACGTGAAAGAGATCTCACTTTCATCTTGAATCAGCCCCGACGGTATACGCCTTCAAAGAAGTAGAGAAAATAGAAATGCCCAGTAGTTTGCACAATTTGTTTTGACATTTTGGTGGGTGATCCGTACACTTTGTGAGGCTCCATTTTGGAATTTCCCAGTAAAAAAATCTCCTCGATGGCATTCTTTTTGCCTTGTTCTATTTGGGACCCTAAAGATTATTGCTTTTAGCAAATATTTATTTGAAATGATGGTAGTGCTTGTAGCATGTGCAAAATTGTTTTGAGTATTTAACTTTGACATGTGCAAAAATAGTACTTTTTTGGTTGTAGCCTTGTAAATTTCTCTACAAGATGACATATATAGAAGTTCTTGTTGGGTTGTACTTTTTTTCTATACACTAATGCTGTTGTTCTGAAGGGATTGTACATGTATCAAACTTGCAAAGATAGATAAAACTTACATCTAAGTGAACACTCTAGTTTGAGCATGCAACTTAGGAAGACATAAACTATGTGAGAAAGCTCCAAATGAAAAGCTTTCAAAAAATTGACACTCAACCTAAATGAATAGTTCAACCTTCTGATCCTTCATTAAACGTTGTTTTGTTGAGGACAATTGGTCGAATTTCTTTTCAAACTCCCATAACAACTCTCATGGAGATAAATTTTTGTTTTTATTCTGCACCCACTTCATGAAGCTTTGTCTGGTTATCCTTTGTGAATCCTCAAGAAAAGATTCCTCCTGCAACGCCTTCTTAAATTCCTGCCAATTTGGGCCTTGAGCTGCTTGAATTTCTTTAATTCGGTCCCTAAGCTCTGGCACCTCAATTAAATGAAACCCTTCCATTGCATTCTGATCATCGATTCCATTATCTTCCATCGCCTGCGCGTAGAAATTGTAAAATTTGTTAATATCCCGGCCTTCAAATCGCTGTAATTTATCTGTAATTGTCTACCGAGCTTTACGAATCCGTTCTTGTAGAATATATTGCTATTGGGCAGCCTGTTGTTATTGCATATATGCTGCAAGCTGCTGCATCATTTGCTGCATAGCTGCCTCTTGTGGTGTTAACATCTTCCTCCACAAATTCTTCCCACTCCGGCTCAGATTCGCAGCAGGTTCACCAAGAATGTCGGGGAATTTGTGTTTGAAAGGTGAGCCGGGAAGGCTCGGGGCCTTTGGTGTGAGAGATGTGAGTAAGAGAGTTGCAGCAGACACAATTAATGTAGACAAATCTTAAAACAAACAACTTGAACAAGATTTTGAAGGTTGATTACCCAAAGTGGAAAATTAAGAGTACCGATGCTTAAACTAAATGTTAATTGTGGAGTTTATGCTCCTTACATCGGTTTAATCTGCCTTAACTGGCCTGCCAAGCTTGCCTTGACAATATTCCTCTCCTTCGTTCTTCCTCTGCTGCTTTATGGTAGAGAGAGAGAGAGAGAGAGAGAGAGAGAGAGAGAGAGAGAGAGAGAGAGAGAGAGAGAGAGAGAGAGAGAGAGAGATCAGGAAAATGATTAATTATGGCTTATGGAAGAGATTACGGCTTGGGTTATGGCTTCCATCCAATCAGGCTAATAATATTAGGCTTAACACTATAGACTTCATAGATTTCAAGCTTTTGGCAGAGAGCTTGGCGGGTTTTCTCCTCCGACCTAGATGTTCTCCTCCGAGAGAGCTTGTCATTTAGATTAGAGCGGGCTAAGGAGGCTTTGATTAGAGTGGCTATGGAAGCTTGGCTCGTGAGGTTAGGGTTAGAGTAGGCTAAGGAGGCTTAGCTTAGGTTTAGAATGGGCTATGGAGCTTAGCTTAGGTTTTGAATGGCTATGAAGGCTTAGCTTAGGATTAGAGAGCTCAACGATTCTGATTTTTCCGGAGAGAAGAAGAAGAAGTGTGAGAGTCCCCTTCCTCTATTTATAAGAGCTGACCTTGCTTTGCATGGATAACCTCCCTTGCTATTTACGACCAACCCACTAGCGGTATCGCTAGTGGGCACGGCCTTGATGATGTGGCAGTCCGTATCTTCGATCGACACGGAATCCAACGGTAATGGGGCCGAATTGGGGCTCCATGGAGAGCCGGACATTTTTCGCTTCATTGGCATCTTCATTTGCGCCCTCTACTGCCCAGCGCAAGCTCTTCTTCCCCCTATTTCCTTCTCTGTTTGCTGCCGTCCGCCATCGCATCCTTCCCCTTCACATTAGATTTAAAAAAAAACCCCTTTTGTGGGCTAGTGGGTGGCCACACTTCCTTGGGTAGCCATGCCCCCTTGGCCTGCATGTTTACCTTGGGCGGCCGTGCCCCTTGGGTTTCTTGGGCGATCGACTTGTAAAATGCATCATATATTGGTTTACATGCCGATCACGGCATTGCCTAGCAAAATGTTGAGACATAAATCTCATCAAGAACTCAACGTGCTTTTGTAGTGGAACCACAGTTGGCGTACATAATAACCAAGGCAATATTAAGCATGACATTAGCTCAGCATGGCATTCTAAAGCACCACCAAGCATGAATTTTTTCTCCAATAGGACCTCTTTTCCATTGATTCAAGGTGCAAGCAGTAACTAGTGCTATTACGAAAAACACCACATGTATATCGGCCAAGGCATTACTTTGCACATTATTCGTTTCTTCATTAGCCGGCCATGGAATACAATTCAATTGAAGCACCAGCTATCAATGCACTACAAGAGATGAAATTCTGAACAAGAAACCATCTCCAAAAACCCGACTGAAGCTCAAAACTCCCAGATGAAGAACTGACCGAGGCGATCAAAGTGGTACGGAACTAGCCCCCGGTGAAACGTAAACTGGCAATATCTTGACACCTGGAGCTCTGATTGACAATCTGAAAAGACCGTCACGCTCCTCAAAGTGAGCACTTCAGGCCCATGCATTCATACCATCTTTGACCCGTTATCAGTAGCAACTGCCCAATCTGGTACGGATCTGCTGACTCAAACTTCAAACTGACATAATTTCCTATCTGTAGCTCCAATTGACGAGCCGCAAAGATAGGCCCGTAGAGCACTTCAAGTATTACAATTCTAATCAATAAAATCCCAGCTATGACCACTTCAAGCATACTCACTGTTAGCATTAACAAGACAACTTTTGGCCCTTTAAAGTTGCATTTGACATACTTTTAGCTTAAAATTGGCTTGTCATCAAACCCTTATTATTGCTAAATAATCATATAGGATTCAAATAAACCTGATCTGCATCCCTTTGCTCATTTTCTTGTTATGGAAACGGAGCTGCACGACACTGTGAAATCGGAGTAGTTTAGAAACAACTTTACAGGCAATCGATCATCATATATGTTTAATAAATATACATGCAATTTTTTGAAAAAGAATCGCCAATGCACCTTGTCTGTTTACTTCAGTGTTAGATGGTTGATGTCTGTTTCGTTATGTTCTATAGCAACGCCCACCAAGCAAGACTAGTTGGCCTAAGGGGATTCTTTGCCACGTAGCAAAGAATTTACCACTTGGTTGGCCTAGAGAATTTTTGAAAATTTTAGCGCTTTTTTGCACGCAGAAGGGTACGAGTCTATGATGCGTTCAAAGCTGTGTCTCTTGTTTTGAAAGTCTACGCAGAGCCGCAAGTCAACATGAGTTGTTCTGAAAAGGTCCACAAGAAGTTTTGGACGAATTCTCACAATAATTCTCAACTTCATGAGCTTCTGTGAGGGAGGCACCGCATACCTAGCTAGGTACGATTGGGGGCAGGGAATTGCCGGCCCGGTGGGGGGCCGGAGGTCCCCTTCCCCCAATTGTACCTAGTTAGGTATGCGGTGCCTCTAGAGCAAAAGCTCATGATGTTATTCATAGTATGAAAAACACTAGAAAAAGATTCCGTTTTCCTACATGAGATCATCAGACTCCCCCACGAGAGAGAGAGAGAGAGAGAGAGAGAGAGAGAGGCGATTCTGATCACAAAGTGTTTTCAGATCGAGTCCATCATCGACCTCGCCAAGAAGAGAGAGAAGCAGGAGGAAGCCTTAATCAAGAGTGATGTATTAGAAGTTTTCTCACCAGCATCCATACTCTTCTTACCTCTAAAAGCTAGACCCCCCAGGTCAATCACCGATGGCATTGGTGTGTAAAACAGCACAGCATTCAACACTTGGGACTCAGCTTGCCTAACGTATTCTTTCAATATTATCGCCGAAAAGCAGCTTGCAGAATGGCAATGATGGATTGAAAGTTTTAGACTACTTGCCCCTTGTTTTGAAGGTCTACATTTGTCGAAAGCCTCAAACAGAATGCACATTGAGCTTCATGAGTACTTCGTCTAAAGTTTGCACGCCAGTGCAAGACTGCAAATAGGGAGAAACAAATAACTTAGCATTGATTCAGCCTTCTCTGGGCTTTCTCTCCCTCATGACGAAGGGAGAATCAAACATCTACAAAACAAGCTTGACCATGAGGCTAAATTGGTGATGATGTACATCACAATACATATGATCATGTGATGCTGGAGATTGGCATAAAGATGAAGAGACCATGGCAAAGAAAATGAAATTTGAGTATAGAAGAGATCCTAGCGAGGATCCTAGCCACATGGATGCAGTCATCTAACAGAGACAGAGACGATAAATCCAATCTATATGCTGAGAGTAATAATGGTAATGAAACATAGAGACTGCCATGTTGGGAAGAAAGCTCTAGGTTGTTTAAACCGAATGTGAAGGGAAGGCCTTTGGTCAAATGCAATCGTCTATTCTTGGACCTTGAAGGTATGTGGCCTTAGACCCTCACATGGTGATAAAATTCACATTGAGATCAACTACTAGAGAAATATGTTACCCTAATACATAATACACACACACGCACGCACGCACGCACGCACACACACACACACACACACACACACACACACACACACACACACACACACACACACATATATATATATATATCAAATGTGGTTCCTTTACAAAAGCACATAAAGTTCCTAATGAGGTTCCTATTCAAAATGTCGTCTCTTGGAACGTGTAGATTGCAGGATAAGACCAACGACTGTGGGAAGGAAGCCCTTGATTGTTTTAATTGAATGTGAAGGAAAGGACCTTTTGCCAAGTGCAATCACCTATGCTTGCACCTTGAAGGCATGTGGCGAGGGAATCCATGATGACCTTGCCAGTAAGAGATTGCCTTGTTGTTAACGGAATGCTTAGGAAAGGGGGAAATCATGAAACCAGAAGATTAGTGAAGAACATGATAATTAACCTTGTGTATCAAGGGCATGGGGACAGGTCGTTAGGGATAGCTGATGTAAGTTTGGTCTCTAAATGGTGTCAGGCTCGGCATGAGCATGGCAAGTTCTTGTAATTTTTTGAGATGATCAATATAGTTCACTCACAATTGTGAGTTTTGCTATTTAGAATAAAGCACATAGAGTTCTTAACAAACTAGTTTAAATCTGAAATGTAGTCTCTTAAAAAAGTTTGAAAGTTTGACTGCAACATATGCCAAACACGGATTTGCCAAGGGTTCAAATACAAATTTATAAGAGATAAATTCACATGGAGGAGCTTGGAACAGGTTATATCCACATGGTTGTGGTAGGACTAGGATATGACTATAAGAGACAAATTCACGTGGTCGTGGCATGGCAGTGAATATCAAATTATCATGGAGAATTCTATGTTTGTTATCTTGTTCTTGAATATCATCTCTATGTAATAGGAAATGGACTACGGGGTAGGGCACGCTGGAGAGGGGGAATGGGGGAACACACTTGACACAAAATAAACTACCTCTCTATAGCCCAAGGCGTACACAACACCCCAATCCACTACAATTCACCTTAGGAACTCTCAACACATGCTAGCAGGCCACTGCCCGCACACACACTGACGCACAAACATGCACACAACAACTAACCAAGAATTTCACCACTCGTTTTGAGCCACACACCGCTGTCGCACACGAAACCACACTCTCACTTCCATTCCGCACACAAGAAGGGCCCCAGGGGGGCACAACCATCTGCACCGGCACCACACACCCAAACAAAAGAAGTAGAGAAGGAGGGGTAGGGGAAACGACACGAGAGAAACACAATGGAGGCCTCACCACTGCTCAAAAACTTTTTACAACTCATTTACATCAAACGGCGCACCCACATGGTCGTCCGGTAGGAAAACATACACTTGGGGCTTTGCACGCACACTTCTGCAAAAAAAGCTCACCCGAGAACTCACACACTCACTCTCTACGGCTCTCTGTAGGCTCACCACCGGCTCAAGGCCCTGGCAAGAAGCCTACTATGGCAAAAAGCATAAAAAATGGTTCAATTTTGACTTTTGTAGGGGTGCCCCTTTCAATTTGGGCATCTGGGCTCTGATTAGTCCACATTGCATCCACATTTGGTAACTTTGGGAGGGTAGCCGCCTTTGGCCTAATCTTCTCTCTAACTCCTCTTTGCTTGTGCTTGAAGGGGGTGCCCTAGAGATATCGCAAGTGCCGCTTAGCAACATTTTTTTATTTTTCTTTAGTTTTCACCCTTTGGGAGGCTTAGCCTTGCATTGCTCCTTTTACCTCCTCTTTGACCATTTTTGTCCAACCCTTGCTTTCTTGGCCGCCCATGGACTCACCTTTTCTCTCTATCACTTGGAGGATCACCTTTCCTGGCCCTTTGACCCCTTGCCAGGCTCCCCCCTTGAGCTTGCTCTTGCATGCTTTGTCCAAAAAATTCCGCTTTCCTTTCGACCCCACACCCGGCCATTTCCTCTCTCTTACTCTCTCTCTCCTTTTCTCTCTATGGAACTCACCCCCTATCCCCATGCCCCTAGCACACCTTTTTTCTCTCTCTCACATCCTATGCCCATAGAACACATCCCCTACCCCTCGGCACTAGCGATGTCATTAGTGGGAGAGGGGGGGGGGGGGGGGGGGGGGGGGGGGGGGGTTTCTTTTCTTTGAAAATGAGGGGTCCACTACCGGCACGAGAGCCGGCTCTACTACGGCCCTACCACATCATCAACTCCACGAGCACCTCTGAGCCGCGCCTTGTCTGCCACCGGCTGACGGCATTGGCCAAAACGGCACCAACTACCGCCCTGAGCTGCCAAGTCCATGCATGACACAACGCCCAACATAGCTGCCCACGGGGGCTCCACATAGATATGCTCAAGGGGAGCTCTCTCCCCATTACACTCCAATGGGACTCACGGTCCAGGTTATGTACTCTACTGTCCACGCTCCGTTTTGCACATGGGGGACTTCTCTGCACCATGTGGAGGCTCCAAGGCTCCCAAGCCTCTAAAGGCCCTTGAAATTTATAAAAAAACCCTTTGAAGGTACAATCCCCCCCTCCTCTAAGATCGGATTCCCAAGCTGCTGAGTTCGGCCAAGACTTCACCATACCAACTTCTAGCCACAAGTACCTTATTCCATTCTGAGATCCCCGGGATCACAAACAGAGGACGTCCAAATTGCCAAAAACCAAGCTAGCACCATGACGTTGGGAATGAACACCGATTTCAACCTGCAATATCCCTCTGGTCTGGACTCTGATATTGAGGTGATGCCATGCCTTATTGACTCCGCTTGATTCATACTACCTTTAGAACCCCATCGAGGCCCAAAAAATGCTAGATGGCACGACTTCCCATGCGGTCAACCCGGCCCATAATTGGCCCCGAAAAAATCTTCTGATGGCCATAACTTGCAATCCAGAGCTCCGATCTTCAATCTGAAAAGACAAGCATGCTCTATAATTTGAGCTTTACACATCTCCCCAGTTGCCCTATCCATCTCAGATCTACTAAACCTTCAAACTTCAAACCGCAATATCTTCCACATCGTGGCTCTGTTAGACGAGCCGTCCGGACCAGCTTGCACAACAATTCAAACTCCACATTCTAGAGCACAAACGCAGCATTTTTGGCACCTTTATTTGTCATCCCAATTGCACCATCCTTGATCCCTTCTTGGCCTTAAAAGTTGCTTTAGACATACACTCCCGTTGTCTCACTATTCTTCCCAAGGACTTCATGCCTGATCTAGCCTTCTGCAATGCACCTGCCTTCAGCCTTAGCCTGGCATTTCACACCTTCAAGCTTGGACCAACTTTGGGTGCACCATCATTTCCCACCCCCTAGTTGAACATTTATGTTCAACCACACACAGGCTTATTGCACCAAAAAACTGCACCCTAAAACAAACGCTTTGTACATCAAAAAATCACCTACCATATGTACAAAACTAGCACCTACTACCCACCACTTTGGTTCAAGCGGGTTGCCCAATACCCGACTTTACCGCATAGTCACCACCCGGGTCAAACATCCCATTGATCATCTCCATCCACCTGTAGCACCCTTGCATAGTGCCACACTAGAGAACATAGCCAATGCACATCCAAGCTGCCAGCAACAATGCACCCATTGGAAAACTGCTCCCTTGCAAAAAAGCATCCCCAAGAATACCAAATATAGCACTATCGTTCTCACCATACTGCTTAATCATCACTTCTGGCATACCTGATCCACTCTCCCAACCACGTAAAGTGAGATCTTCTTCTAGAAGATCTTGTACCTACTCAACATCCCATTGCACAGCTTCTTCTATCAGCATACCCTTCAACCACCACTCATGGACCTCCTTGAAAAGCGTACACACCACCTCAAACTCCTCATCACCTATCATAGAGTGCACTTGGTGCATAGGAAGCACCTCTATCTTTGGTTCCACACTTCCCTTATCACCTGCCATGCACTCAATTCCAGCATCATCGAGCTCTTCCTCGTCAACTAGCCCTTCATGGTCAATTAGCACTACCTTCTTGTCGGTTGCAATCACCTTCTCCTTAAGCACCTCTTCTACTCCTGCATCAAGCTCCGCCAAGAATAAGAGAAACTCATTCTCTATGGCATTATCCTCGTCTTCCTCCATAGGCATGACTACTCTATCCCTCCTGAAAAAACTCTGCACCTATTGCCCCACCATGGCACACTCCACTGCCACTTTCCTCAACATGGCCATTAGCATGGCACTACACATCACCTTTACTTGCATATCATCACTTGTAGGCCTAGACCACTCCACTTGGTCTTTATCAAGCACCTCATCTTGCACTTCATGCTGCTCTTTGCACACATACATTGTCTCTCCACTTACATGAAAGAGATCGAGCTCATCATACTTGGATTGAGACGACTCGGTCTCCCAACTTGTGTCTGCATCCATAGAGCTACTGTCACTCGGATCAATTTCTTCCTCTGTCTCAAGCTCGAGAATCTCCTCTAGCTTCACCGCTTCGATCTTGTCTGCAAACCTTGCTCTTTGCCCTTTGCCACACTTCAATGGAGCTTCTACAACCACACCTTGACTCGGCAGCACATCCTTTGTCCACTCTAGAACCACCTGCACATCCTCCACAATTGAAGCCTCTCTAGTCGGCATCCTTAGCATAGGAACCACCTTGTCTCTCTATAGCCAAAGAACCCTTGGTTCTTCTCACATATGCACTTCCCTTTGCACCACCTGTGACTCGACTGCCACCACATCACACTGCCTTGGCATCATTGTATTTGGAAAACTCCATCTAGCTTCGCGCTTCTTTAGAATCTTTTTGGTCTGCCCTTTTGTTAGAGCTACTGCCTCTTTGTATGACACCCGGCCATCTATCTTTTTTGTTGTTGGACTATCTGTAATGGTACAGACATCCAATGTTGCTAGTATGTGTTCCCATTCTAGAGGTTCCAAGGCATCTTCAGGGAAAGGTTCCGAAATATACTCCTTGTCCTCTATCGATCTTTCTAAGATGCATTCCTCTCTTGTTAAGCTTCCACAATGTGAAGCTCCGCACATCCATAGCTCTTTTGGTTGCCCTAACCATGCTGGGAGTTATGATCCTGCTACTGTAGCTGAATCAAACTCTTCCACAGGTGTTTGGTTTACATCTTTGTAACTATTGTCTTTCAGGTGTATTTTAGTTGTTGTCTTGCCATGTATGAGGTATATGTGGTCATAACCCCAATCTTGGACCATCTTCAATTGTCGCATGAATGGTCGTCCCAAGATGATCTCATAATTGTTCTTTTTGTTGAAATCGACTATTGCAAATGTATGCTCATACTCGATCCCGCATGAAGTGACAATCACTTTTTCTAAGAGTCCTAGAGGCTTATCCATGAACCCATCTGCCAATTGCAGTTTCATTCTGGTAGCCCTCAAAGATGGTTTTTCCCATTTTTTCCAGATTTCCTTGGTGGCGATAGCAACTCCCGCTCCACTGTCAAGAATAGCTTTGGAAACTACTCCTTGGAATTCTACTGGTAGCGTGGTGTTTCCATCTTCTCCCTCACAATACTCTCCAACCTTGTTCAATGGTACTGGCCTAGTGTTTAGTTCAGGCCTGTCCAACTCTCTGATCCCTTCCTGTAGCTTCAAGGTGGGGTCTTTTACTCCAAATTTTTCTAGGCATTTACCTACTGTGGTCCACATGTTTAGTCGTAACCTTAGGAGTTCTGCCAATGTGATTGTGCATGCCACCGGAGGGACAACAACTCAATCAATCCTTGCAAATCCATCACTTTGTTAGAAGAAAGTCTTTGAGATGGGATTGCTCTCACTTCCTACTTAGCTTCATACTCTCCTAGGTAAGAGGATAAAGCTCTCAGCAAGTCTGGTTGGCTGTGCCCCGAACTAATTGATCCTTGGTCTCCCCCTTCTGAATGTATCTCAAAGTTCATTTGTGACCTTGCCTCAAATTCTTCAATAGGAGGTAAGGTTACATTCCTTTCTTTTCTCGTGCTATTCATGTGGTTACTCATCCTATTAGCCTCATTGGCCTCACGGATTTGCTTCCACAGATCGTCTAGACCGTTACAGTCCTTACCCATTTCTGCCAATATTTTAGGTTGGAACCCGTCACTTGCCTCATTTGTGGTATTTGGCACTATGATAGGCTCTCCTCTGGACTCATAGGCACTAGTGAGTCTTTCCTTTGTTTCCACATGTTTTTCTAAAGTTGGTTGGATAGGGGTTGGAGCTGGTGCCTCATGCCAATTTGTAGGTTTACCCAGCGGGTCTTCCATCAATGATTGAGCTGTTTTGATCATCTTTTTACACATATCCAACCTCTGTTTTTCTATTTCTGCATATGGATAAGTCATCCATCTTTGCTGCTGGGTTTGGTTCCTTTTAAGTCTAGCTTTATAAGCTTTTAGAAGCGCATCCAACTGCTCATTTACCTTGTCTGCCAGTACAGATTCTCCTGATCCTGCACTTTTGGGTTCTGCTATTTCCTTGGGTGCTATGGTTCCTGTGGTGTGTCAGCTTAAGCTAGCTAGATCCTCTAACCGCTCCAATCTATCCTTTGTATGTTTTAACTCCTCGGATAGAGCTGTTTACTCTCGTTCCTTCCTGGCTTTCTTACATGTTTTTCTAGCTTTCCAAGTGCTTCTCTGATTTTTCGTTTTTGAACTTTGGGCGTTGGTTTTTGGTTCTTCAACTATGGGTTTCTTCGTCTTTCTTTGAGCTTGGGCTCGTGTTACCACTTGGATGGGTATGATTGTCTCATTTTCCGATCCTCCACTAGAAGGTACTGTTTCTAGCATGTTCAAGGTGGTTTTTGCTCCTTTGCTTGGGTTTTTAGGGCAATCGGGAATCAAATGAGTAACTCCACACTCAGTGCAATATGCGTTGACTCTAATGATTTCATCATGAGGACAGTCTCTCAGCCAATGGTCTCCACCATACTTGTAGCAGGGTCCCTTGGGTTGTTGAGGTGCTCCTTGAGCTCCTCTTTGTTGGTATGCATGTCTCTGTCCACCCATGCCTCCATTTGCTATGAACATCAGTGTTCGTTCATCTAAGCTATATCTTCCTTCTCCTGCTTCCTGTGCAGCAGTTGGTGGTCCTGTATTTCCTATCATGCTCCATGGTTCTGGTGTCGAGGGTTCTTCCGGTGGATAATAGACAAGGTTTGCCACATATCCATTGGGATCTTCATAATATGCATGCATAGGCACTAAAGCCTTATCCTCTAATTCAGTTACGGTTGGTGTGTATCTTATACCAACTGGTCGTAATGCTGGTAGGGGTGGTTGTTGCCCCAACACCGGTTGTGGTCTTTCTACACCTATAGGTCCTGGTAGGTTGCCTGCTTGATATCTAGGCATCGGTGGAACTTGAGGAGAAGCTACCGGAGCTTGGGGAGCGTAAGGTCTCTCTCTCACATTCCCCTTGTTATGATAACATTCCTCGGTCCCATGGTTTGTCCATTTTTGTTCAATCGCACACAACTTGGGCTGTTTAGCTTGGGGTTTGGCGTACAAGTTAATCTTTTTTAGCACTTCATCTACAAGCTGCTCCTAGTTTATAGCTACTTCTCCTTTTGGTGCTGTCTTAGAAAACTTGCTTCCACTTTGTTGTGAAGATGAATCGTCATCAAGGTCCTTGAACTCCCCCTCTTTGTAGACCGCACAATTGTCCACCAGGTAAAGATCCTCCTTGGTCAACTCATTCAACGTCGTGCTCCTCTTCATATGTAAATATTTCTGGAGATCCGCATTCCTTAGTCCTTGGATGAATATCAACATAAGTCTGGACTGAGTTGGCAGTTCTTCAACAGGACAGAACTTAACATATCTTTTTAGTCTTAGGGCTGCCTTTCGTACAAATTCTCCATCTTTCTGTTTGAATTTATGGATTTGTGAGACGGTATTATGAGCTTTTCCCCTTTGTGAGAATTCCTCGATAAACTCGTCAAAAACTTCCTCCATAGACTCAAAGTCTCTACGCTCTACAGAGTCAAACCAAGTAGCAGCATCATCCTCTAGGGTTAGTCCAAACCCTGCAAACTGGGTAGGAAAATCTATTACCTCTTTGGCTCTAATTACATGCACAAAGGCTGCTACATGATCTCTTGGGTCTCTGCTTCCTGTATATTTCTTGTTTACCCATTTTTGCACTTGAGAAGCTCTAATTCTCTGATGGTCTACAAACCTCATCATTGGATCTCCACATCCTAATCTATATACCTCCTAAGGTCTTCTGTAATAGGCTGGTTCCTCTCCCAGTCGTGCTCCTAAGCCATAATTTCTAACGGTTCTCGTTGGAGGTGGTTCTTCTCTTCGAACTCGTTCTATGGGTGGTCCTCCAGGCTCTGTTGACCCTTGAGTCTTTGGCTTACTCTCTCCTTAATACCTTGAATAGAGTGGTGGTTCTTGCAAATCCCTTAGCCCTTGTACGGCTTGATAACCATCTCGGTTTTGGCCTTGTTCCAATGTTGCACTGTGTCGAAGCCATACCTGCAATGATGGATGGTTTTCCGGTTGGTCTTGGTTGTTGAATGCTTGTGATCGGGTGGAATGTGAGGTAGCGTCATACTCATCTGGAAAAAGATTCGTTGACTTGCTTGGGGTGTAGGTGGCTCTTGGCACTTCCTCTGGTGCATATGCTGATGCTCCTGGACCTGCTGTCCTTTCTACCTCTTCTGGGAGAATACGTTGGTATTCTCGCCCATATTTATCAACAAAAACTATACCCTTCCCCATAGCAGTTTCATAAGAGAATAAGTAAAGAACCTTGTCTTTGCTTAATTCGTTTACGTTTGGTTCTTTGCTGTGAAAGTAAGAGACTATACCCTCGCTCTCATGCTTGTAGATTCCCATGTTCTGGTTATAAGTTGGAACCCTGGTTGTTTTCTTATCATACATAAAAATAGCTCCGGGTTGATCAATGTTTGGTGGCGGTTCTTGAGTTTCTGAAACCATTTTCCCTTTCGCCACGTTATCTCCATATCTGTTGTAATCTTCAGGGTTACTAACTATCAGATAGTGGTTCCCCTTTTCGTCTCGAAATCTATCTCCATCATCATAGACTCGGATTATCTCCAATCTTTGAGCTGGCCTCTCTTTGATACAAATGCACTTGCGTCCTCGATAGTCAGAATAGACTAGGGCTCCTCTCGAGTTTGTTCCCTCTAAGAAGAGCACAGTGAGCTTGGAATCATTCAAAGGATTTTGGGAGGTGCTTCCTCCTGGCATAGGTCCATCATAGGTGAAACCTCCTGGCTGTTGACTACCCATCATGAAGAAAGATTTTCCTGATGAAGTGTCAGTATCACTACCTTCCTCAATAATCGGTGCTAGCGGATCTAGCCTTGCCTGAGTTACACTCTCTTCGGTGGACACTAAGATACCTTGGTCACCTGCCACCTTCTGGTCTCTAACAATGTATCTTCCTGATCTTAAATTCATCAAACTTATCAATGCAATTTATCACAAATCCAACCACTCACCTGGCAAAGGGTCAATTTTTGCACAACTTCTTGCTTTGTTGCTGAATATACCTGTATACAAGCGTTTTAATTTCGGCAATCGAGTCAAAGCATTTATCTGCTAGAGGCTATTTTAGTAATGATTGGTATAATGGGAGAGTTAATCTCAATCACTACTATATTTTATACAATGCTGATGTTCTGGATTAGGTTTGCTAATCTCAAATTGTACTTCCCTCGGATGTTGATCAATTTACGAGAAAAAGCCTGAATTCAGTCTTCTTCGTCAAATAGGCAAACAAAGTCCAAATTCACTTCTGAAAGAAGTTCTGGTACCCTTAAGCCAAATGGAATCTCACTGTCTTTGCCCAGTCAAATTTTCTCTTCAATAGACCCCAATAGACATCCTACGCGTAGGATGTCTCCTGCTTTGTTTTGCCTGGCTTTTTGAACTGTGGTTTCCCCTTGATGTGCTGACCCATAGCTGTTTTTACTTTTTGATTTGGACACCTATTTGCTGGTCAATGAGTCAGAAATTTGTTCCGACAGCCTGTTGCTAATATTGATCAGTCTAATCAACTCCAATTTGGACCAAAATTGACTAGGAGGCTTGCCTTAGGCTATACAACACCTTACTATGCTCACTGTCCAAGTCTGGCTTCAATTTCTTGCTTTAGACATCCTACGTGTAGGATGTCTTTTTCATCAGAATGGCTTCAAACTCAAAGCACAGGCTCCCCTTGAGTTGCTGATCACTTTGGTATACTCAAAATTTTGTTTGGAGTCCAAAATCACTCAGAAGGTCTTTTTGGCCTGTTTGACCCCAGACTTGTCCCATAGTTTCCCCTTTGATGTCAGTAACCCAGTGGTATGCTTAGATTTTGGTTTGGATTTCAAAAGTCCCAAATTTTAGCTGTTCTTGCCTTTTTCAGTCAAAAGTGTTAAAGTCCGCTTTGAACCCAATTTTCTCACCCACATGAGATGAAACCCCTTTCAGTCACTCAACATATCATGCAAGGCATGCTCATGAAGCCATCTTATGGTTTTGGTCTCAAAATAATGCTTTGGCACAAATTGGGTAGGATATCTGGCAATTTCAGTCTATCTGGCCTTATCCTGTCAAGATATGGTCAAATTTTCTCTTTCCAGTTGAAATTAGGGTAAACCCTACCTTTTGAACACACTGGTCAACTCAAAAACCCAAAATTCCTCCCATATTAGCCTGTAGACATCCTACGCGTAGGATGTCTCCTGGCTTGAAATTAATTTTTTTCTGACAGAAATGCTCCTGATGCTCTATAAATTTATCAGAAACATTCACAGTAACTTTTGGACTTCAATTAGGCTTTCAAACACACTTTTTCATCTTTTTGCGTCTTTTACAATCTTGTAATAAATTAAGCAAGCAAGTGTATATACATGAAATGCTCTAGATCCTCAATCATGATGTCCTACTTACTCTACTCCTACTTATCATGTGAAATGGTGATAATGATGTTTTGGGTGATTTCTGGCCTCTCCAACTCCTACTCAAGAACTCGACTACTACCTAAAACTATCTTGGTCTACCTAATCTACCTAAGTCGAAGGATCTAGGCCAGACACACGCTTCCCAGACTCCCTCTAAGACCTAGAGAGTCCTCCACCCTCAGACCCTATCTAAACGTAAAACGAAACTCTTGGCAAGCCAAAAATCCCAATCCTCAAGGATTAGTCTCGGTCACCTACCTAAGGTTTTCGTCCCCGACAGCGGCGCCAATGTTGGACGGATACGCCGCGATGGACGTCAGCACAGCGAGAACTCATCTAACAGATAATGTTAGCTAAGGATGAAGCTCGACCCGGAGGTGCGTGGAAGCAAGCATAAGGTGTCAACCTACACTCGATCAACTCCTAACTAATTCCTACAGAGGTCTCTACCAATTGTCTAAGTCACAGCTTTCAAGAGTGCATAAGAGGGAACTTCCTACAACGCTTTCTAGAGCCGAACACCCATCAAACAATCTCAAAACACCATAGAACTTGAATGAGACCCCACTAACATTACTAGGTCGCTCTCCCTAAGGTCTATGAACCAAAATCCCAACCCAAAACACCTGGTGTAAAATCACGTAGGATGTCTGGTCGAAATCTGAAGGTCTTCATTTTTGAAATCTAAAGTGCCTAATGTGTAGTTCTACTCAATGTGAATGCGTGGATATGCTGCAATGCAAAATCGGACAACGTATGCTCACCCAAACACCAGATGAAGCTCGTAGAAGGAGCTCGCAAAATCGGACCATATGCGCGCAATGTAGGTATCAGCGCGTAGCTCTCGTTGGGGGCAACACGCTGCACTTCTCTGCACTCGATTCCGACCATCGGAGCACACGTAGCCTCAAGATGAAGCCCACTCTCTCTCTCGTACACAGTACGCTCACTTACAGACTTCAAAAAACTTGTTTTAAAAATGACAAAAGTTCCTTCATTAAGGTCAAAAAGTGGTATATATACCTTACAATTTCTCAAACCTTAAAGTTCTAAAATCAACCATCTACTCAATCTAACTATCAAAACTGGGATACAATCTGAAAACTTCTATAAGTCCCAATATTTACAAGGTGAAAAATCAGGTTTTTCTCAATGAATGAATAATTACAAAATTAATAATCTTCCAAGTAGTTAGTTGCCATGGGGTGTGTCCAGCTTCTAACAAAAGGCTAATGGCATCATTGGAGGAATCATCCGGAAGATGGTAAAGAACAAGAAAAAGCTATGGGATGACTTCTTGGATAGAGCATTGTGGGCCTATTGGACTACCTACAAGGAAGCAATAGATTTCACACCCTTCCACCTAGTCTATGTTCAAGAAGCTTTCCAACCCATCGAGCTCAACATTCCAACAATGCGACTTCATGGAAAGGTGGCACAAGGAGAAGAAGCAACATGGGAAGATCGTCTTCTCACCCTAGAAGAACTAGAATGGAAATGGGAGGCGGCTTATGAGTGCTATAAAAGAAAGGCTACACAAATAAAGGACGAGCTCGACAAAAAGGTCAAAGACAAAGGTATTAAAGAGGGAGACCTTGTACTAAGGTATGTCAATCGATCTGATAATCGATTTGATGCCAAATTTGAGACCAGATGGCAGGGACCATACATTGTCAAGAAGACCTTCAACTCTAGCTACTATCAACTCGTGGATTTGGATGGAAAGGAGCATGCTAAGAAGGTAAATGGCTACCGACTAAAGCCATATTTAAGCCATCTCCTTCCAAAGGACTTAAAGAACCAACAATGCAAGGAGAAGTCTAGGGAGGTATGCTGCTACTATTGCTCTCTCTCCCATCAAGAAAAATCATACTCTTCATATGTGAAACATCAGGATGAAAAATTAACAAGGGATAAAGGAATGCTGGACGAAGCACTACATAACCCCCCACAATTAGCATTCCAATGTGCGCCGAATGATGGTACATGAATATCCCATCATCCAGGGGGAGGGCTGAATGATAGCCATTTTTTCGCTCTCAAAAACTCTATTTAATGAGCCACTTCACACAATAAAAACACCTTAGCATGATGGCTAAGTTTTCTCTTGCATTGTACATAGGCATGTGTGTGTTAGGACTCTTTTCCATATTTTCTAAAAAATCTTCATGGAGCTAGTCACCAGGTTAGGTTAAAAAAATAAAATAAATAAATATTATGGTCCTATTTGTGTATAATATATTTCTTATAAACGACCTAAGCATAGCATTATTTTCTCAATTTATTCGGTAATTGTGTAAATATGTAGACCTAAGTGTGCATTTTTTTCTAAATCTCTTTGCATCCTTTCATGGCATGAAATATTTCTATGTTAGTGTGTACATACCCCATAATATTTATTTTTACAAAATAAACCCATGCATTTCATCCCGCACCCTCGTGGAAGTCGAAATTTGTTTCTACACTGTCACTCACTTTCACTAAATATTTTCTCACTTGCATATTTTCCTCTTTCACCCAAATACAAAATAAAATACTCCTATCATGATATTCCTTCGTCGGTCATGCACATTTTTTTCCATACACCATATGCTCATAAAGACAAGGGCTAGGAAAAATCCAAGCACTAGGTCTATCATGTACAATTGTTTTTTACTCTTCAAAAATCATCATCCATGCATGTGGCAAGGGCCACTTGGATTCCTTAGGTCATGGCATGGCTCATGGGGGGCTCACCTTTGGATGTATAAGGAGAATTCAACCAAAAAGGGTCCCACATAAGCACCTTTGTAGTCCCACAATACATAGCTTTTGGGAGAATTTTGGCACCCTTCTATCATCCAAATCAGCAAAAGTTGTCAACATACAAAATGTAGCTCGTGAGCTGAATTATTTCACATAAATATTTCAGCATTTTTGGAGAAAAGCACAAATTCAAGTGAATTGTTTGGTGTGACCCAGTCTGCCCATTCCATGCACACAAGGATCCTCTCACTCTTCTCTCACATTTTCACTCCCACCCACATACACACTCATCCCTCTCCATCATCCTTTCGAATGTACAGATTTCCATGCCCCTCTCACCTTCTTCACCATTTCTTCTTCCCCTCTTACCACCATAGCCTTCTACATACACATATGCTCTCATACCGCTCTTTACTACCCCCAAATTACAATTTAATGTTAACTCCTCTAAAAGGCATGAATTTTTAGCACTTTATCCTTGCATAACCTCGGAAAATCAGAGGTTTTCATCAATAATCCTCATCTTCATCGTGGAGATCAACCATGAAGGCGGTGCAAGAAGCAGAAGTAGAAGAAGAAGAAGAACAGGCGGTCATTTTCATAAGGGTGAGTCCATAATTCTTGGAGGTTTCATCAATCTCAAGAGCTCATCCACCTCATTCACCCTTGGTTCCTCGACAATGAAGTCATCATCACTTTTGTAAATATGCCACTAACATTTTCTAGTGATCACTAACAACTAACCCTTCTTGTAAATTGCACCCTCTACTATCCACTAGAGTAGGCACCTCCAAGTTACTCACCTCTCTCTCCTTTCACTCTCAATAATTTTTCCCCTTGAGCCCACATCCATGTGGCTTAAGGGATAAGGAAGACCCACTCCCATTTAAAAAATAAAAAATATTTCCTAATCTCTTGTTTTGTCAATAAAATTGATTAGAACTAATCCTAATCAAAGCTTCCAAAAACCTATAAATAGAACCCATCTCTCCTTGTAAAAGGCATCTCTACACCATTGCACACTAGATTGAGCATAGCACACGTCAGTTTTATCTTGGTTGTAAGGAGAGAGAAAGCTTTCTATACACCATCACTTTGGTGCATAGAAAAGCTTGAGCTAGTTGAGTGAGTGCGAGTAGAAGATATCTTTCTACCATTGTTGTATCTACCCCAACAAATTGGCAGTTTTGGGTGCAATTTCATGCGCAAAGGCTCACGCTTCTCCTCCAATTTGGTTTGAAAAACTCATTCAACTTCATAAGGTGACTTGTTTCATTGAAGGTTGTTGTTTTGTTGCTTGTCCTTGTGATTCATTGGCTATTGTTTGTTGGCTACCATTGTAAAAGGGTGGATGGTGAGAGGGCTCCCATAACCCTAAGACAATGTGCTAGTGATGCTATAACCAAATCTTGTCACTTGAATCCGCAAGCTCTAGGTGCCTTCTTGGGCAAATCATAAGATTGAAGCTGAGTTGTACACCATCTCTCTCTCTCTCTCTCTCTCTCTCTCTCTCTCTCTCTCTCTCTCTCTCGTGTTTTAGTGTGTGAGAGTGTTCCATTGGTGTTAGGGTTAGTGTAAAGTCCTTACTTAATTTTGGGTTGCTCTAATGATTCTCCCTTTTTTTGCATCCTAGTTCGCTTTTAAACTAGGCGGTGCCCCTTTTGTAGTTGGGTTTTGGCTGTGGGTTTGTTGTTTTGTTGTGCTTGTGGTTGCCCCAGCCCCAATTGAGCAGCATGGGAGCCTTGAGGGTTGTTTATAGGTCGCCTCTCTTGTTGCCTGCTCCGGACCGCCTCAATATGAAGTTGTGAATAGATTCAGGGTCAAACAAGATGAAGGCATCATGCTCCCTTACCTTTCCCCAAGCATAGGAGAGAGGTGATCCTTTGCAACAAGAATTCACTTTTGGAGCTTCGGCCGTGGAAGCTCTAGGAGACTTATTGCGGGCATTTCTTTTGGGGCAAGAACGATAGCCATGTCCTTGCTTCCCACGCTTAAAACATTTGTGGTCCTTATGAAGAGCTTCTAGCTCTTCAGGAGAGTTTATTTTTACCTTTGTAAACTCCATTCTCCTTGGATCGATTGTTGTTGTTGTTGGTGTTGGAATTGCCTTAGGAAAAGTTTTGGGCATTGTTTTTCCCCTTTGCATCATTTTTGTCTTTGATTTCCATGGTCTTGGAATTTCTTTTAGCCCCTTGTTGGAAATTGATGCACGAAGCAACCATAGTGTGGTGGATTACTTCAATGATAGAACCAGGCCGTTGAGAGTTGACATACTCAATCATTTCTTTAGGTAATCCCTCACAAAATTGTTGCTTTTTCTTGGAAAAGTCTATCTTTTGAAAGATAGAAGCCTTGAGACATAGATCCCAAAACTTGTCCACAATTTGTGGATAGACTCGTTGGAGAGAAATTTCAAACTCCACCATTTGATAAACACTTTTTCCTTTGCATCTCTTGCAAGGAATTGCTTTATGATGGAAACTCGTAGAGTTTTCCATGTCTTTAGGGCCTCGTTGTTTCCATGAAGGCTAGCCCACCATTGATGAGTAGATTTTCAGAAGTGCATAGCTACATGGTGTAGCTTGGAGGACTCCCTGAAGCCCTCGTTTCCAAAGTCCGCATCATTTTTCCTCGATGAAGGCCAATACTTTTTCGGTAGCACCAAACGTGCCATCATAGGTGAAAAAAGAGATACTCTTTTCTCCCTCTTTGAATTTCTTAAGCTTTTGGGACCTTCTCCATGCAGGGTAGGATTTGTGATGCCCTCTTCTCTTGTATTATCTAGGAGAATATCCGCTACTTTTGTAGGAAGAGGAGGAAGGTGAAGAAGAAGGAGAAGAGGGTGACCTCTTTCTTGCCTTTTTCTTCCTTTGTTTCCTCTCTTCCCTTTCTCAGTTATGAGGAGAAGGACTATGGGTTGATCGTTTCCTCTTGGGAGGAGTTGACTATTGTTTAGGCCACCATCTTTGTGGAGCCGCACCTTCAAAGGAACTTAGGGATTCACTTCTCTCTCGTTCTTTGGATTCCTCCTCTCTTATGGTAGAGAGTCTTCTTTTGGGAGTCACGGACATGGCTATCGTTCTTGCCCCGAGAGAAATGCCCACAATGATACTCCTAGAGCTTCCACTATCAAAGCTCCAAAAGAGAATGCTCATTGCAAAGGATCATCTCTCTCCTATGCTTGGGCAAAGGTAAGGGAGCATGATGCATTCATCTTGTTTGACTCTGTCTCTACTCACAACTTCATATCAATGGAGTTGTCCAACAAGTTTGGAATTCAAAGTTTTTGAGATGGGAGATACTTTAAATGCCAATACAGCTTTCAAGGGACAACAAGCCTCCATTACTCCCTTGATTGGGAAGTTGAGGCTTCATGTCCAAATCTATGTCGACAAAGAAGACTTTGTCATCTCTCCTCTCCAACATGAGGATGCTATCCTAGGGGCACCATGGTTCAACCGCATGGCTGCCAACATGAATTTCCATGAAAGGAGAATCTACTTTACCTACAGGGAAAAGAGCATGTGTTTATATGCTAGTGAGTTTGTTTGTAATATACCACTTGTAAATCCTACTGCTTTTGATTAATCAACGAAGATCTCAATTTCGCGTACATGTTTTTTGTCAACACACCTCTCTCTCTTTCCTTCACACACACAGATGGCTTGAGGGGCACACACAAATCACACACCAGCACCCGATATCTTAGAACAGACCAAAGACGAGAAGGGGGGAAGGGGGAAGAAACGGCACAGAATCTCTTCAACAAGAAAACACCATGTACAATCGATCATAAGCCGTCTTTTTTGGTGTGGCCTTGACAAGCTAAAAAAACTCTATGGTAGCCCTCATTGGCACCTTCGCAATTGGGTGATCTTCTCATTTCTCTCCTTGTCAAGAACCCGAGAAGCCTCCTTCTTCCAAAAAGCCTCCCCTTTGGAGCTCTCGTTCTCCAAAAGACTATCCAAAACTGCAAAAAATGGGCCCTTAAAGGCGTGTGTAGAGCCTCCGGCTATTTTCTCTAGCTATTGCTATTTTTAACTTATCTCTGAGAAAGCTAGCCCTCGACCAACTAAATGTCTTAGCATTGAGACTATATGTATCACTAGTAACATTTTGCAAGGATGTCAAGAGCCTTGATAATTGGCCTTGATAAGGCAGCTAACATGGTCTCCTTTATTTGTAAAAATCTTGAATTTGAAGTTGCCCAATTAAGACTCAATGGTAAATAATCTGAGAAAACGAATGACTCACCAATAGATGTTTCTTTGATAGTACTCAATGATTTTCAAAATTTGGGATACAAATAATCAACAACTAAGTTGTCAATTTTGTTTTCAACATATAAAAGTCACAAACACAAATTTTGATGGATTTGTGATGCTTCAAACAGGTTATTTACTTGTATTACGAAGGACATCACATCTTGAATCAATATAGTCCTGTAGAAGTTAGTAGCATTTGTATCACACAAAGGGTTCGCCTAAAGAGATTTTGTGGAGTCGAATGTTGTATGTTTTGGCTAGCTAGTAGCTGAGCCGAGGTTTTTATTGGACCTTCCAACAAAAATTTACCGCATCTTCACTGCATATCATAATGCTATGAAAATATCCCCCTAAAAGGGAAGGATGGTCTCTTGAGAGTTCTCCAAGAGCTCATCAATTATCCTTCTCAAAAAATGTAAACAAGGTTTTGAAAAAATCTCATTGATTAAGGCACCTCGATGGGTCAAAACATATCAGAAAAAGTCACCACAATACTATGACAAACTAAGTTTTTATGAGTACATTAAATGGATTTTGAATAATTTCTTTTCTCTATTAGCAGAGGCTTCTTGCGAAAACAATTTTTGCATACCAATGGGATTCTCTTGCTCAGTTATAATGTGTAACCTATACTAGTTATTTTTGGAATACAAATGGATAGGTTCAAAAATGGAACATCATGAGGTAGCCAAGATGCTTTCAATATTTAATAACGCCTATAGATTCATGGATGATTTGTTCAACATTAATAATCCATCCGTTGATGACTACCTAGTAGAAATTTACCCAACATTTCTACCTCTCTAGAGTAATTATTGCTTGATGGAAATACAATTGTCAAAAGAAATTGCTTTTTGAATTTGAAAATTTGGCTTCTTTCACCTTTTATTGGAGATTATTGTGCATGATTCCTTTGGAAGTGCAATAACTTGTTGTTGTGTCTGGTAGAGTTTGTTAAGAGAAAAGCTAGTAGACTTGTCAAGATTTCCCTCAACACATGCTTAGGGATTCTGTCTCTCATTATCTTCTCGTCATTAGTATTTTAGGAAATTAACAAATTGGTATGAAAATTGTGTAATAATGGATTGAATATACGTGATCTTATCTCATGTATTATAAGATCTATTTGCATGAATGACTAGCTGGGTTCCACAATTAACTCTGCCTTACTTTGTAATCTTCTTGGTAGTATGCCCATACCTAATGGACCTACTGCCTCATTGCCTATGTTCCTAGGTAAGGGTGGCTTCCCCCCCCCCCCCCCCCCCCCCCCCCCCCCCCCCTTCCAACACACACACACTCACGCACACTAAATCTAGAGGATTTAAGGTGCATTTGTTGAACGCAGGAGGACTACTACCATATTTCTTTTGCACTAAAAGAACTCAAGAACAAAAGGGAGAGTGGATAGGCCTCACGCATCCCTTTGTCTACCAATTCTTGTACTTGCCTCATGATTTCCTCTTGTTGAACTTGGGAAACTCGATAAAGAGGCTTGTTAGGCGGTGAGCTTCCTGGTAGGAGCTCAATTCAACAGTCATCATCCCCTCGTTCTGGATGTAAGTCCATAGGGATATTATCAATGAACACATCTTGGAATCCTTTTAGAAATTTATACAAGTCTAACTCTTCTTGATTACTACCATTTACATTTGATGAAACATTACAATCTTTTAGGGACTCAGTTTTCTACTAGATAGGAGTGCTATGGAAGCCCTAGGGTATAGAGAGGAATTTTTGGTGTGTATTGGGTGTGTTGAAATGGTGGATTTGGCAATGCAAGCATGCACATTTTGAAAAGTAGGTGCTATGACAAATGGCATGGTTAGGTTTTCCAATTTTTACTAGGGTAGAAGATGCAAAAACGTGGCTGCAGGATTATGGTCGGTTTTTGCTAGAGAGTATATTGTGAAGAGAAGATGGTGTGGGTTGAGTTTTTCTGCTTCTAGTTCGTGGTAAAGCAAAGAGGTGGTACGCCGGATTGCTAGATGAAGAAAATTCAAATTGGATAGCTTTAGAAAAGGATTTTTGACACTAGTATGCGCCGACTGTGCTGTTTCATGAAGTGAAGCAAAAGCTAGATGTCTAAAGCAAAGCCTAGATGGAGAGTTTTTAGCATTTGAATGGGAATTTGAAGCCCTTTTGGGCCAACTCATAGATGTACCTGTTGCACAAAATGTTGGTTTTTTCGAATAGAGTAAATTTATGGGCTGCCCACATGAGGAGGTTAGAGATACAATCAAAGTTGATGGGCATGTGACATATGCAAAAGCGGTAAATTTAGCAAGAGGCCAAACCAAGAAGATCTTGAAGAAGGGGGAAGCTAGGCAAGGTCTGTCAAATTTTATGGTATCTGGGCTAGTCAAGGCAGTGGAAGTAAAGCCAAGGTTGGTGCAAAGAGATGTGCCGTTGTAAGAGGAATGGAGGATTCTATGGATGCAAAGAGATGGGGTGGTTTTGATTCCAAAGATGCCAGTTAGGGAATCTTCAACTGTGAAAGAAGAGAAAATGGTTCCAGATCAGGAAGAAGATGCACATGCAAAATAGGTATGGTTGGTCAAGCTCCATTGATGTGTGCTAGAGATAAAAAAGTGCGGTTTGTGGATGAGGTTGAAGATGTGAAAGTAGAGGAAATCTCTGCTCTTGAGACAAAAGAAAAAGTAGAAGCAGATGATATTAGCTCTATGGATGCTGATAGCACATGGGAAACCAATTTTTGTTACTCAAGGTATGAGAGATTTGAAAATTTGCATGTGGTAAAACATGTGAAGGATGTCTTTGAGCAGGAAGAAGTGCCAATCGATGTGCTTGATAAAAGCTAAACAGAGAAGTTCAAGCCTACATTAGTGGACATGCATGTAGAGGTACTATGTGGTGCCATGCTGATGGCTATGCTTGTGAAAGTTGCATTGGAATGTGCTACAGTGGTGTAGCAGGTAAGGAAATTTTCAAAGAAAGATAGAGCAGTCCAGAATATGGAGGAAGACCAAGATAGTAAATATATGGAGTGGGTTTCCACCTTCATTGGTTGGAAATGAAGTGGAAGAGCTAAACTTGAAGAGCAGGGTGATGAAATTGACAAGGCTGAGGTGTTGATTGATTGTGAAAGGCCGATGGATGATGAAGGGCTTGATGATGCTGGGATTGAGGGTGTTACAAGCATGGAGATAATTCTATAGCTAATGGTGGTAGAAGAGCCAATGGTGGAGATTCCAATGCAGCAGATGTGCTCTATGGAAAATGGAGGAGATTCCCAAATTATGCCCAGGCTTTCAAAAGAGATACAAGAGTCATGGTTTAAAAGTATGCTTGTAAGTGTAGCAGTGCAACGTGTTAGTCAATAGATACGGGGTTCCGTTGAGAGGATATCTACTTTACATGGCTAGGAGGGAGGGTCAGACAGGTTTGTTGGAATAGATGATATGTTTGGAGAGACAAATGTTTTGAGAAGGTAGGCTGATGCGTGAAGAGGTGATAAAGTGCTATGGGATTATTGCATTCATCAATGGCTATGGACATTCGTTAAGCACTATTGGGAGTTGTTGCAGATGGATGGAAGAGAGCAAAGTCAGGTGTTTGATCTACGAGGTCAGACTATGTAGGGGGTGGGGCAACCTACTTGCTGAGGATCAATGGCAGGAATAAGACATTATACATATGGTAGTGTTTTTTTTTGTTTACTCACAATGCTTGCTAGTTTTGCAGTTTCTAGATTTTTTTTGGTTGAACATGAATGTTCAACAAGGGGGTTGGGCAATGATGGTGCATCCAAAGTGTGTCAAACATAGAAAAGGGCACAAGCATAGATATGTTTGTCTACAGGTGAGGATGAAGGGCTAAGGAAGGTGTGAAGGACCTGGGCAAGCAAGTGATAGTTGAGATGTATGCTTTATGTGGTTCTTTAGGCCAAAAGGTGTCCAAAATAGGCCAGATGGGGTGGCAAGTAAAGATTTTTGGAATGCTAAGTTGGTACTTTGGAATATGGTTCTTGTGATTTTGTGTGAGCCCATTTGCAAGATATGGTGGTTCAAAGCTAGAGTAGTTTGCACATTCGCGACGCACAGGGCAGATGATGAGAGGTCATCAAAGTTTGTGTAGTGGATAGACATGAAGATGTCAAAGTGCGGAGCATGGTGCCCTTTACGGATCGATAACCAGGGTCCTCGGAGTATTCACTCTAAATAAAAAATGGGACAACTTTGATAAAACCCCTTTCTATGCTTATGTGACAATCAATGCAGAAAACTATCATACACCTATCTTACATATAGAATTTAGGTCTCACATGATCTAATTGAGTAAAACTAGTCAAAGAGAGTATAGCATAGTGGCTAGCAACATACTAAGGAACCACTTTTATTGATAACTAGATGTACGCGAGACTTCTTTCAAGAAGGTGCACACGCAGTGGCAATGTGTCTTAGTTTGACTTTCAAACTATGTTCCCATTCAGTCTACACTCTAGCTACTCGTCCAATTTTGACCCATGTAAATTACTCAAAATACATGGTTATAAAGTTGTGCTAGGTTCTCCATATAAATTTGCATCTATACAAACTCTTTATAGCTTTCAACCCTCAACAAATGAGTTGTACTCACAAAACAATCAATTGATAGAAAGTAGTGTTAGTTCTTGCATGTATCTTTGTAGCTATTGACTCACAATTTCGAGGGAAGACTTTTTTGGGAAGCCATGATTTTGAAACATAAAAACTTTCTCTCATTTTTCCCTTTTCTCACCCTCCCCCCCCCCCACCAACACCCCAACCACCAAAGAAATATGATACCCCCTCTCTTGTTTTTAAGCTTGGGAGATAAATTATTGGGGGCCTACCCCTAACTTATATGCTTATTTAACTTGTAAAAAAACCCCCCTCCCATGCACTTACATGGTGCGATGAGTTTTCCATGGTGAATTCCCCACGCCAGGGTCCTAGTTGCCAAGATACATGCCTTTGAAGTTTGAGCGGGGGCCGGTTCTGAGCAATTTTGTCACATTGAAGAGACTACCATCTGGAGGTTTTTAGAGCTTTCCAGGGTTTGAAGAGGGAGTATGTGGCATGGAGAATTAGGTGAAAGTAACATGAAGTCAATTAGAGTAAGGAGTGTGCAGTTATAATCATTTGAAGATGGTGGCGGTTGTCAATCGGGAGGAGTCTGATGAGCTTTTTTAGTTTTTTTTTGTCCTCGGTTGGAGGGTCCAACAAGTTTCAAAGGATTAGGGTTTACACGGATCACAACCCGACATCAAGAATTTTGGTGGCATTTTACAGTTTGGACACTAGGCATATGAGCAGCAAATGGCAATGACTTGGAGTCTGGGGGGATTTTTTTTTGGATACTTTTCGTGGTGGTTCTTGAAGGGTTTTTTGGAGCCCTCGAGGGCTAGTTGAGGAGTGGTTGCCACGTGGTTGTGCATTTAAGCCCACACACAATGCCATGAACTTAGAGGCTTGGGGTATATAGCCAGAATGGCTCCTTGTGTTTGAGTAACAAGGTGGATATTGGGAGATTGAGGAGCTCCATGGCCATGAAATTCCTCCCAAGGGCACTGCACATTGGCACCGTGTTGTTGAAAGTGCATCCACAGTGTGGTGTGCTGCCCTTGGTTGTAGGTGGCAAGCTGCTACAAGGTGGGTTCTCACAGTGCCTCCAATGGGCCAAAACTTATAAATGAGGGGGCATTGCCATGACCCATTGTCACGATGCCGTTACGACCCCCCAAGAGGGGGGTGCCCCCACGTGCCTTGGAGCCAAAGTATCCAAGAATAGCAAGAGGTGGTGCACATGCATAGACAAGTTAAAAATAGCAATAATCCACAAAAATAGCCGAAGGATCTACACTTGCCTTTAAGAGCCCGTTTTTTTGCAATTTTTGGGGAGTCTTTTGGAGAACAAGAGATTTAAAGGGGAGGCTTTTTGGAATAGGAAGGCTTCTTGGGTTCTCAATCCAGAGAGAAAGGCGGAGAGCTCTTTATCACGCAGGTACCAATGAGGGCTACCATTGAGTTTTTTTGGCTCATCGATGTTGTGCCAAGGGAACTGTCTTGTGAATGATTGTAAATGGTGTTTTCTTGTTGAAGATGAAGCAGTTCATTGCCAAATTTTGTGTCGTTTCTTCCCCCTTCTCATCTTTTCTCTTCTCCAAAATGTTCGGTTCGGGTGTGTGCCCCCCTTTGGGAGCGCGCGCATCTGTGTGTGTGTGTGTGTGTGTGTGTGTGTGTGTGTGTGTGTGTGTGTGTGTGTGTGTGTGAGAGAGAGAGAGAGAGAGAGAGAGAGAGAGAGAGAGAGAGAGAGAGAGAGAGAGAGAGAGAGAGAGAGCTATTAGTTATGAGATTGCTAGACTCCTGGGAGAAATGGGGATGGTATGCTCTATGTTGACTTTGCAAAGCAAGTGTGTGCTGGTATGCATAAAAACGGTGAATTATACGCAAAGGTATGCAATTTTAAGCGTGTTTTCTAGTGGATAGGGGTGATGTGGAAGCCCTGGGCTATAGAGAGGTATTTTTGGGGTGTGTTGGGCATTTTTTCTAATGGGGTGTCAAAAGACCGCTACCTCAAATAGAGACATGCTCATTCAGTAAGAAGCCCAAAACCAAAGCCATGCTGGAGAAATTCCAAACAGGAGTATCTAAACCAATTGATACACAACCTATTCAAACAACAAAAATCCATGAGAAAACCAGTACACCTGTAGAGCCTAAGGACACAATTGGTACGAGAAAACCTCCATGAGCCAATACCATTTAGACATAGACCAGTGCACACCAAGAAGAAGGAAGAACTCAAGCATCAACAAGCAAAACTACATAGCAAACTCATGATATAGGCCAAACACTAGTGCAATTATTTAAGCTAGATAGGTGAAAACGCCTCCAAAAACATCCACTAAAGGGGCGGCTTATTACAAAAAATCCAGATAGAGATCTATTTCCCTATGCATTACCCATGACAATATATCAAGACCAGATAGATCGCGATACCATTACACAAGGGTGTGCATCCACCATCCAGTGAGGATGGAACACTATAGTATGGTAGATGATGTATAGAACTAGATACTTTGAAAGAGGAGCTACAAAGGACTAAAACTAAGATGAAAGAACTCAAACAAGAAAAAGCTAAATGGGTCAAGAAAAATTTGCATTATCAGATTGACAACCATCAACATGATCGGGGATAGCAACTCTCCCAAAGGAAGTAGACAAGCTAACCATTGTGAATTTTGTGATGGAAGAAGAACATCATATTGCTCATCAGTCAGCTGAGCGCTTCCAATCTATGATGGAAGCAAAGAGGTCTAAATACAAATCTCTTCTTGGAACCCACAATCTAATGACAAAGGCTATCCTAGAGAAGTATGTTTATTAGTCTTTGGTAGAGGATGAATGCAGATGGAAATCTAACTCTCAATCGGGAGGATTTGCAAAAAATAATAAAGTCCATGCAATCTGATCTCCAACATAAGACCAAAGAGTACGGTACTATACTAGTGAATGAGGCCATCCTTGAGTTCATCAATAATAAAAAAAACCAAGATGAGCACTATAATATGGATGAGGATGAGCCTAAGGACAAAGAAATGGGAAACCACCATCAAGGGATGATGATGATGAGACCTCACCATCTCCTCCAGCACCAAGATCAAATGCACGAGGATTGGAGCCCACTAGAGTGGCTGACTCCCAGCAGCAGACTGCACCACCTAACCAATAGTAGGCCGGAAATCAGTCTACTATGAGTTCTTAGAAAGTTTCTGAGTTCTTGAAAAGTTTTGGAGGTCAAATGTATTCTCTTGAACTTTGATTTTGATTATGATCATGCGCGCCATGTATGAAGGATATAAGGGTTTAGATTAAAGAAATGTTGATTCAAATACAGAGTGCCATGGGAGTTCTAGATCATAGAATTTAGACCCTACCTGAAGACAAAGATACCAGTAGTACAGGGCTACAAGCTCAAATGACAATAAGGGAGCAAGAGATGAATATAAAGAGTCTATATTATCTAGTCCAAACCACCAAAAAATGATGCACCAAGAGAGCCAGATGATCCTGCATTTTTTGGAACTTGTTCCAGACTCCCTAGTTCTCTTGTATGCCATTCCAATTAAGGATTTTGGGCTGCAAAGGTGTTTTCATGCTCTCTATCTGACACATCTTGAACCGAAAGACCATCAAAGCTACATTAAAATCATTGATAACCTTAGAGAATCAAATGAGGGAGCCATCACTAAATATAAAATGTGGAATCAGATTGTGGTAGGCTTTGAAGAAAGACTAGGTTCCTAATTTTCTTGGATATCTTCACAATTTCTAGCTAAAGATGGGTCATGGCGAGTATAGATTTGGAGGCTAATCAAAATTACCGATCAGCTACAACAACTCAATGTAGAGGCATCCAAGATACCTGAGAAAGAACTCGCTAAGAAGGCATCCTGTGAATGAGAGATCAGAGAGATGGCTTATGTACTTTACAAAGATTGAGTTAAACGCAATCAACCTTTGCCTCATAGAAGGATTCACACAACCTCCTACCATCATAAACTGGCCAAGGCCTGACTCACTAGGGGAAAAAGAACCTTGTATGACCTTGATACAAAGACCTAGGTTGCACTTACCCTGTACGAGTTTGAAATGAAAGATCATCTTGTCTTTAACAAGAAACATTGTATAGGATAATTCAGTGGGAGAACACGGCTCCTAGTGCACTAGAGCGAGAGTCTTGTATAGACCTCCAAAGAAGAAGGCACTAGATAAGCAAAAGCGAATTTGATGGACAAATAGGGGCTAATTGTTCAATGACTTATGGGAAATTTTTGTATGCACCAAAATTCAAGAAAAGGGGGAAGGAATGTAGACGGAGGAAATAGCTAATTAGTAGGCAGCTGAGTCGATAACTTCCAGAAGCAATAACTATGGACAATTACCATGGTAACTAGCACAATGCACAGTTGGCCAAAGTCGAGTTGGAACACTATAAAGAGGGGCCACTGCTTCATTTTTGAGGGACTCTAGAGTACACTTGATCTCTTGTAATCTAGAAATAGCTTAGTTCTTCATACACTCTTGTAATCTTTATCAAGCTCAGGGAATATTTGACTACTGACTGTAGTTGTATATATTGATCTGATCTAAATACACATTCCCAGTTTTAGTTCTATTTCCAATGTCTATTCTCATTTTAGTTGTGACTGTAGTATTCAGTCTTCTATTTCATTTCCAATATTGTCTAGTTTGAAGCCTCATATTGAAATGAACTAACTCTTATGAACAATTTGGAATAACTTCCAAGGAGTGTGCAACTCATTCCACTCACTAGGGATATTGACACAATTTTCAATCACAATGATGCTTGATTTTCCATTCCCTTAGTCATAGAGGATCTTCACAATGTAGCTAGAACAAGAGAAACTTGTGCAAAGAGATGATAACAAAAGCAAACACACATGCAAAAAAACCATGCTAAGTGAAGGTAACCCTCACCTTTAAAATTTTAGCTTGTAGATGACTCCAGACCCCACAAATTGAATGCGTCTTTTTGACAATCCAAAGTCTCCAAATTATAAATGCATTGGCACACATGTTTGCTAATCTCTTTTACACGTAGTAGGTAGACATATAATTCCCAAAATTAACTCAACCTCACATTTCTTGCAAGCCGGTGTCATTATTGATCCCAACGTTCGATCTTCTGCACACTAGAGCAACACGATATTGCATAGGTAAAATTAGCATAGCAATAAAGAACATCAAGGGAATTAAGTATTTTCCAAAACTTATTAAAACTACGAAAAGGTGAGTCATACAATTTTAACCAACTCCCCAAAGTTACAAGGGTTCCAAATAAGTCATTACTTTGTTTCCATTTCAGCTTTGCATTTTGCATCCTAGTTCTGTTTATTAGTCATTAATATTATGTGGAGTGGAATTACCCTCCCATTGTCATTCCTCATTCCCCATTTTGATTGAACAACAATGTAGCAATAGATCCAAAAACTAGGAATTAATCTCTCTTCTTTATTTGGAGACATGCAGTATGCAAAGCCTATCCTAGATACAAGGACTATCCTACCCATTTAACTTGTGATCAACAGTTCTTGGTACAAATCCAAATCATTAGAGTCACATATGTGTTCTTTGTGGGCTCTTGACATCTAAAAGCCAGCATTAGATACATGAACTCTAGTAGTCACATAATGTGAAGCCAACATGTAGAAAGAAGGAAATTAGAGCATCAAAGGTCAAGAACCATAGATGTTTCCTCAAGTAGTGGAGACCAAATGCCATTCTAGATGCACTTGCTTAAACATTGTTCTTTTGACATATTTTCTAGTAGTCCTCATGAATTAAACATAGTTGCACCTTAATTCTTTTAGACTTAGTGTGTTGTTGTTTCTAAACTTATACTTGTAGACAAAAGAACATAACAATTTTAAAGACAGGTGGATTTAGACAAAGGACGAGGATTAGCAAAAAAATGACTCAGTCTTTGATTCATCTTTGTACATCAAGTGAGAACGAGGTATTATTCTATTGATTTGTACAGAAGATAGTCAAGAAAAACTGATACTAAAGTGACAGAGGGCAAGTTCGATGGTGAAGGACAACAACAAAGCCAAAAATATAAAAAAATAAAAATAGAGTCCTCACCAACATCCATATAAACAAAACAAAAAATTTGTTAGCCTTGAATACATTTTACAAGTGTCAATGAACCCTATTAGTTCTTATCCATGTCCTACTTAAAACCTTTTTAGCTTATACCTACCATCTATGAGGAGTTAAATTTAACAAGGATCCATTCTTCAAAAGAATGTTATGAGGCTATCATAGTGAGATCAGGAGGCCATTACCCCTCTTGATCAAGTGCAAAGTGTCTTTTTAGTTTTAAAATTTCATGTTAGGCTTGTGATTAGAAGGTCATCACCCCTTCTAATCCAAGTCGTATATTTATAATAGGTTGTAGAAGTAAGTAGTTATCCTATTTTTAAAAGTAAATTATATATTATAAATAGATTAATTTTTTATAAGAAGGCCATCACCCCTTTCGATCCATTTTCACCCATTTTTATCCTACGAAGCCTTTTTTTCAAAAATCACTTTTAGTTCTTGTTTCTAATGAGATCTAAGAAATTTAGTTTAATCACTTCTTAGTCAAAAAATCTATCTGTGCAATACAATTGATTGATTTTAAGACAAACAGTTTAGGATTTACAAATGTTAAATCAATCCTAGTTAATACAAGCTAGGTAGTAAAAAGGTGTTATCAACTACGCATTAGGCAAGTTGTGAACCAACAATCATCAAAGTATGCGCCATTGGTAAGCTAGGTTTGAGATAAAACACCTCTTAAAACGGGTACAGTGAACAATTTAACATGTCTAACATCAAAATATTTCCAAGTAGAAAATCCTAGGAGCCCCCAAACATCCAGTTATTTTGAGCCAGCAAGTGGCATTATTTCGAAGTAGGCTTTTCTCTAAACCACTTACAATTTAAAGTGGTTTTGTAATTAAAATATTTTCCAGATGTCATAAGCAAGATCCTCAACTAGCTGATATCCACCCCATTAGTGAGGTCCACTCTTAGTGTTACCCAAAAGGTGTGCCAACCACTACCCATTAGTTTAGGCAACAATTTAGGCCTAACTCTGAGGTAGAAATGTTTCATTAGAGTTGATAAAACCTTATGCTAACATCCAACAAGCATCATTTTTAATAACCTTCATTCCAAACGAGGCATCATTTCTAAAAAACCTATCTAAGGTAGATTTCAGGTTAGTATAAATGTATGCTAAATTTAAAACAGCCAACAGCCAAGTCTAAGTGAGGGTATAGAATCCCAATGTGATACCATAACTCTTATACCAAATATTCAACCATGCCAAAGAGTACAGCAATAAAAAATATAGTATCCAAAACCTATCAAGGTATATAAGCTAGGCAAAAATATAAATCCCTGGCCTCATGATCTTTCCGCCAATAGGTAAAGCTCCCCAAAGAATACCAGCTTTATAGTTCAAAATTAATCAGGCTAATCTTTGTAATATTTAAATATGCAGATTATCACTTTATCCGAATCCATTCATTAGAAAACTTCCTAACCACCTACATGTGAAAAATATCATATCAAGAACTACCCAAAGTATAAGTAGGAAAGCTTAATAGCACTAAATTATCTAAGAATTCCGATCCAGCAAGTGGCCAATACCCTTCATAGTTCTAAAGGAAAAAAGTGGACTGTTTCTTAGTCTATCAACATAGCTTAAGTAGGAAATCTTAATAGAACCATATCAACTAGGCATTCTGAGCTAGCAGATGGCCAACATCACCTATATGGTTCTTTTTGCTAGAAGGAACCAAGGAGACAATAAAACTGCATGCTAGTAACAAGTAGGCATCATCATCTGATGCCCATCATCATGTTATGAAAAAGATGCCCCTATATTTGGTTAGATCATCTTAACTAAAGGTAAAAGTTCCAAATTGCCATTAAAAACTACCTATCAATTTTAATTGAATAAACCAGTAGTTTTTTTGAAAAAACATGTGCAAAGGAGTAGACCTACCATAGGGTATAGTATTTCAAATCCCAAAAGTAGTATATATTTAATTTACAATGAGGATAGATCTTCATAAGTATTTCCATGTAAAAGTTGTCCTAATTGTCACAATTTGGGGCTTATCAAAATAACTCAAAAATTTACAAAAAGCAACTTACTAAACTGGCAACTATGTCAAATGAAAAGTAAGCCCATGAGCAACATAGATAACTAAAATTTTATCGGCATATGAGAACACAGATGGAGCTCATATTTCTCAATCATTCCCACTATTCTTACCATCCATAGAAGATTTTGAAAAAAACTTGGTTTACCACAACTATCATATGGTTGGCGGTCAGTAGATTTGTAATCATTAGAAATATATAAGTGCCATAATTCTTAAGCTAGTAATGCACATGTGGCTCAGCAAAATTGTATGGTAGCATCTGAAAAGTATCATTATCTTTATACCCATCACTTATAAGTAAAAGGATGCCCAGCCTATACTTGGTCATATCCATTTTGTACAACAAAAAAAACAAAAAAAAACCAGTAAGATTTCATCCTGCAGTTAAACGTACAACTGCTTCAATGATAATAAAAATTGATATAAACCACCTGTATTGATTTCATAACACCAAAATCCATAATGCCAAAGTAAATCAATAGAGGTGAATCAAAACATTCATTAAATTATTATGCATGCGTGTTACCATCTGTTCTAATTAGGCCAACCAAATTAGTCGATATAGATTCAAGTCCTTTTTTGAGTAGAGAGGAAGACCTCATTAGATTTTCTTGTACCATAAAGTAAACTAATAGCATATATATATATAAACTGCAAACCAAATAGTAAATTCAAAGTGCTAAATTTCTTGAACTAGAAATAAAAGGCAAAAGAGAAGAACCTGCGAGGCGACAAGCATCACCAACACCATGTTGGAAAAGTTGAAACACCAAAAAAGCTTATTATTATCACCATCAACTATTTTCAACAAGTTTTAATGCACAAAGCAATAGGTGATATCACCAAGGTTCTTAACTACCTTATATACAAATACAACAATGTAATGCAAGGCTAAGTGAGTAGAAAGAACTTCCCTCACCCATAAATAGAGGAACCACCAACCAAGATCGGATAGAGTCACCCGCAAATTCAACTATTGGAATTTGCACAAGATTCAATTGTGTATGCATCTCAACAACCATATAAGGCCATATGAGCCATTAGTGATATCACCGGGGGAGAGAGAAGGAGAGAAAGGGAATGAGAAAGCACTACTATGCAATGGGGGGGGGGGATCCAGCAGAGAACATATCATCACGCTCGGGATGGGAGACTCATTCAAGAGTGAGAATAATTTTATGCCAGGGGTAATAGACCCAATGAATAGTATGTTCTAGGGGGATGTCCCAATGTTGAGAGGCACATGTTAGAAACTGACTCTGAATAGCTAAGTCGGATTTTGACTTATTGGATATTTACTGAGCTGTATTTTGCTAAGTCGGATGTAACTGTCTTTCAGTTGCAGTCTGCTGAATGTCTTGTGACTGGGTAGTTAAGTCGGATTTATCTATATAAGTGGGGAATGTATCTGCGCAAGAGGTATCTGTTCTCTGATATGAATGTGATGATGATGGTGCAGTGCAACAACTATTCAGTGTATTCTCTGCTTACTCTGATATTTTGAGTAGTCATGTTTACTGTGTCTGAATTGTTGTTAATGAAGTATGGTGGAGTAGATGGTTATTCTTGCTGTGTATGATGTTCATGTGTTGACCTAACCCACAACACATTTGGCGATCCGCTGGGTTAACGTTTATTTTCAAGTAATGATGCATGTCAGAGGGAGACAGGAGAGTAGGAAGAGTGTACTACACAAGGGCTCAAGCACAGGCTGGAAACATTGATCCATTTAACTATGATCATGACAATCAGCAATCACCCGATGCTCAGGGGCAACAACCTGTAGACCAAGGAGGGGTAGGATCAGGAGCAGCAGGAGAAGAGAGAGTGAGGCAATTTATTGGAGCTTTATTCCTGGCAAGAAGAACCACCAGGAGAAGGATCCAGTTTGACCCACTTCAGGGGGCTACCAGGCAAAGACCTAGGAGACCACCACAACCTATTCCAATGGCTCAACCACCACCCAACCCAAAGGTCAAGGCAGCCAAGTTTAGCGCAGGGAGTAAGGAAGATGCTGACTGTCATGTGGCACAGTTTGAAACTAAGTGGCAGGCAAGTGGCTATCAGGTGATGTATGCTGATGGAGTAAAGATGGAACAGTTTGCTGCCACATTGGAAGGAAAGGCCATGAGTTGGTTCAGCCAATATGGCATTGCACATTTTGCTACTTATAATGCTTTGAAGCAGGCATTTCTGCAGAGATTTAGAAAGGAGAAGACTCCGACTAATGTCCTCAGAAAACTCAGAGACATTAAGCAAAATAAGATGCTGGTTGAAGACTATGCACAGAAGTTCAGAATTTTAGTAGAAAGATTGCAGGGGAATGAAAGACCCACTAATGAAATGTTAGCAGGTTATTTTTTGAAAGGATTGAGAAGCAGCTTAAAGGGAGCAGTAGCTAGCATTGATATTGCTGGAGGTCTGGATGACCTTGTTACTGCTGCTGCAAGGGTGGAGAAGAGACTTGGCATGACCAAAGCAAAAGGAAAAGAAGACAGTGACTCAGATTCAGATGAAGCATCTGAAGACACAGATTCCAGTGGGAACTCAGATTCAGACTCACCATCAGACAGTGATGAGGAAACAGAAAAAAGAAAGAAGAAACAGAGCAGTAAGAAGAAGAAAGTCAAGCAAAAGCAGAGCATTGAGCAAGATTTGGTAGGCAAACTTAAAAAGTTTGGTTATTCTGTTGTAGCACCTAAAGAAAAAGTGTATTGTCACATTTGTGAAAGGGATGGACATAGCACTGCTAGCTGTTGGTATAATCCAAAGAATAGAGGGCAGACAACACCTAACATAGGAAGAGGAAGACCAGAAATTGGAGCAAATCAAGCAGTACCATTTAGGGGAAGACCACCATTTCAGAGGGCAAGACCTCCTAGACCTCCTTGGAGAGAGCAGGAGAACAATAATAATAGGAGACCCTGTGTGTACTGTGGTGCACCAGATCACTGGGTAGGTCCCAATTGTGCTTTATGGGTGAAGCATAGGGAAGAAAGGGGAATGCCCATTGTGAGATATAATCAGCCCAATCAACTTGAAAATCAGCAACAGCAGCAACAGCAAAATCAGCCAGCAGCTCAGGCAAATGTAATCTTGTTTGATGTGTTTTCTCAAGATAAGCAGATGCAAGATACTGACCAAGAACAGGAGCAGCAAGGGAATGAAGAGGAACATCAATGGGCTTGTGACTGCAACCAATGTGTGCAGGAGGATCATGTTGAAGTTCTAGCAGTGACTAGGTCTAAGGATAAAGCACCTTTGGATTGGAAGGAGCAAAAAGGGGTAAGAGACCAGGTTACAAAAAGGATTGCCAAACACCAGGCAAAGCAGGTGGATATTGAGAATGACTCAAAAGAAAAGGAAGAGCAGAATAATGGGAGTAAGGAGGTGGAAAATAAACAGGATAAGGATTGGTTTGAAATACTTATTAGCTCACCTCTTCAATTATCTTTGGATCAGTTGTTGCAATTGGTTCCAGCTTTCAAAGACAGATTGTTCAGAAAGCTGCAGAACCTGAATGGACTTGGCACAATGGACAGGCAGTTTTATCCAGCAGCAGCAAATAGAATTGATCCAACAGATGTGGACTTTGTGGTACCAGTTATTAAAGTACACTTTCTTGGAGAAAATTTTGATGATGTGTTATTGGATGGAGGCTCTGGGGTGAATATTTTACCAGAGGCAGTGTACAAAAGAATGGAGTTGGGAGCTATGGCTCCAGCACCTTTTCAGGTGAAAATGGCAGACCAATCTAGGGTACAACCTTTGGGAATTCTCAAAGCACAGGAAATTCAGGTGTCAGGATTATCCTTTTTTGTTAATTTTGTGGTACTCAGAATGTCAGACTCAGCAGCTTCATATGAAATGCTATTAGGAAGGCCTTGGTTCAGATTGGCTAAAGTAAGACAGGACTGGGGAGAAAATGTTGTCATATTGAAAAAAGGGAAAAAGAAAGTAACCATACCTATGAGGGGAAGGAAGATGGTTCCATTAAGTGAGAAACCACTGTTTACTCAGACTATTAATTTTGCTGATGAGGTCACAGATGACCAAGAGGAAGAGTTCTTGAAGGCCAATCCAACTGTTGTACCTGTGTTTGAAGTAGATGTGGAAAGCATGTTACAGCAAGGTAAGGAACAGGATGAGCCAGATACAGGTTTAGCACCAGGACAGAGAGTGCAGGGTAAGGAACTGTTACAGTTGGTGGACCAAAAATATGCTATGTCTGATAAGGAACAGATTCAGCAGGAAGAAAAGGAGGCCAGGGATATGGCTGAGAAAATTTATGAAAAGTAGTTTGGGGCATCAAGCAGGGTAGAAAAGGAGGAGCTTCAGGAGCTAAATTTCGGAACAGAGGCAGAACCAAGAATGGTCAGAGTGAGTGCACACATTCAAGGGGAATTTCTGGCACAACTGTTGCAATTATTGGTTGATTATAAGGATGTGTTTGCTTGGGATTATTCTCAGGTGAGAGGCATTGACCCAGCACTACATCAGCATAGGATTAATTTGAAAGAGGGTGCAAAACCAATTGTGCAGCAAAGATATAGAATGAATCCTAACTTTGCCAAACAGGTGAAGGAGGAGCTTGATAGCTCCTGGCAGTAGGGTTCATTAAACCTGTACATGAAGTATCATGGTTGTCTCCTATACTGGTTGTGCCAAAGAAAAATGGAGCTTTAAGAGTATGTGTGGATTATAGAAAATTGAATGCAGCAACCATTACTGATCCCTTTCCTATGCCATTTTGTGATGCTGTGTTGGATGCAGTAGCTGGTCATGAAATGTACAGCTTTTTGGATGGTTTTTCTAGTTATAATCAGATTAGTGTTGCTGAGTCGGATCAGCATAAAACAGCTTTTATAACTGAATGGGGAGCCTTTGCATACACAGTGATGAGTTTTGGGTTAACCAATGGACCACCTTCATTTAATTTTGTTGCTCATAAGGTGTTTGAACCTTACTTACAGGACTTTATGAGAGTCTTTGTGGATGATTTCTCAGTGTTTGGAAAGAAGGATAAACATCTGCTACATCTGAAGCTCTGTTTTGAAAGATGCAGACAATTCAAGATGGCTCTGAATCCTTATAAAAGTGTAATTGCTGTGAGGAGTGGAATACTTTTAGGACATGTGGTGTCAGAAGCAGGAATGGCTATAGATGTCAAGAAAATAGAAGCCATTCAAGCAGCACCAGTTCCTACCAATGTTAAAGAGTTAATGAGGTTTGTTGGACAGACAAAGTGGCACTCCAGATATTTGAGGTATTTGTCTAATGTATGCTTGCCATTAACTCAATTAACAAAGAAGGATGTGGCATTTGTATGGGATGAACCTCAGCAGAAATCATTTCAGATGTTGAAGAAAATGATATCAGTAGCACCAATTTTGCAGCCACCTGATTGGTCATTGCCTTTTCATGTGTTTGTTGATGCGTCGGATATAGCAATAGGAGCTGTACTGATGCAGGAGAAGGAGAAGGGATGGTTCAGACCTGTGTACTATGCAAGCAGGGTTCTCACAGGTGCAGAAAGAAACTATCCTGTGACAGAAAGAGAAGCTTTAGGGATGGTATATGCATTGAATAAGTTCAGGCATTACTTGTTGGGGAACAAGATAGTTTTTCATGTTGATCATCAGGCCTTGTTGTATTTGATCAAGAAGCCACTTCTTACTGGAAGGCTTGCAAGATGGATGTTGTTGTTGCAGGAGTTTGACTTTCAGATTGAGCATACTCCTGGGAAGGAGCATGTAATTGCAGATTATCTAAGCAGGATTGAAACAGGTGAAGCACCTACTGGGGTAGATGATGCACTTCCTGATGCTCAGCTGTTTGATGTGCAGACTACTGTGACTGAGTCTTGGTATGATCAATTGCTGATGTTTTTGACTGATGGAACTATACCAAGGGAGTTCAATGCTGATCAGAGAAGAAAATTTGCACTGAAAACCAGACCCTATTTAGTTATTGCAGGGGCACTATATAAGAAAGGCATTGATCAAGTGATAAGAAGATGTGTGCCAGAATTTGAGCAAAGTGCAGTCTTGCAGGAAGCACATTCAGGCACAGCAGGAGGGCATTTCTCTGGAGATATTACAGGGAAGAAGATTTTACAGGCTGGATTATGGTGGCCCACAGTTTTAAAGGATGCACATGATTATGCCAAAAGATGTGTAATTTGTCAGAAAACAGGTCAACCTGATTCAAACAGGGATAGGATGGGGGATCATCCTATTTTGCCTTTGGAACCTTTTCAAAAGTGGGGTTTGGACTTTGTAGGACCTGTCAAACCAACTTCCAAGAGGGGATGCAGATACATTTTAGTGGCTACAGATTATTGCACTAAGTGGGTAGAAGCAGTAGCATTGAAGGATAATAAAGCTTCAAGTGTGGCCAGATTTCTTTATCATAACATTATGACCAGGTTTGGGTGTCCAGTGGAGCTGGTAAGTGACAGAGGAACTCATTTTCTGAATGAAGTAATTTCAGAGCTAACAAGGACACATATGATTATGCACAAGAAGTCTACAGCATATCATCCACAGGCTAATGGTCAGGCTGAGAGCTCCAACAAAACACTGGTAAGGATTTTGAAAAAGATTGTGACAGAGAATCAGAAGGATTGGGATGATAAGTTGGATTCTGCCTTATGGTCCTTTAGAACAGCTTTCAAATTCACTACTGGTATGACACCATTCAAGATGGTGTATGGGCTGGAAGCTGTGGTGCCTATGGAGTTTGTGGTACCAAGTTTAAGAGTCTCAGCAGAGAAGTAGTCTCCAAAGTTGTCAGTACTACACAGGAACAAGTATCTGATGCAGCTGGAGGAGGATAGGTTGGTAAGCTCTTACATTACTGAAGTTATACAAAGAAGAAGACAAGCATGGGTGACCAAGAATGTGAAGTTCAAGATCTTTCAGGTTGGAGATTGGGTAATGTTGTACAACTCTAAGCTGGGACCACATCCTGGTAAATTGTCATTGAGATATCAGGGACCATATCAGATTGTGCAGGATAAAGGACAAGGGACATTCATCATAGCTGATGTGTTTGGTACAAGAGTGGAAAAGGCAGTTAATGGTTTCAGGCTGAAGAAATTTCAGGGAAAGCCACCTCATTTGGACTGGCCAAGTGTAGCCTGTATGACTGTAATACCCCTACAGCAAGGAGATTCAGAATCAGCAAAAGGAAAAGGAAAAATGCTGGCTTGCATGGATTTGAGGAGGTCTTTTCATAGTATCCCATATAATTCACGGGTTGGAGGAAGTAGGCAGTTCCAAAGTGCACATCCGATTCAACATTGTAGATGTTGGAAGAGTACCTGTGTCGGAACTGACCAAGTCGGAATTTTTAATAAGAAATTATTAGGCCGGATTAATAACTTCAGGGAGTGTGCTGAAAAGAAGTTTCGTAGCACTTCAAGGATACTGGGTGGAGATATGTGTGCATGGTGGAGCGAGTATAATCATACATGCAACAAAAGTTCAGTACACATGCAGCAGCGCGGAGCATTCGGGTTTTCGCTTGAAGAAGCTTTATTCAGTCCTGCCATGCCGAAAGCAAAGCAATTGATGGCCATGCAACCACAGCCTGCTGATGAGGAGCAGACCGAAGGTTCGGGGCGACGTTTGAGAAGCAAAGCTTTGCCTATGCGGCTTGACGTTAGCTGTGCAGACGAAAACAGTGACTCTGCAGAAGAGGAAACGCCAACGCCGACTCCTGTGTCAGAAGGTAAGGTGATGCAAGCATTAATGGACCCTTTTATGGATTTCAAAGTTGACATAGATTGTCAGGCAGAGCGCAACGCGGGTAGGATTGTATGAGTTTGCCATTCTGCCTTGGGAAGAATGTAGAAACAATGTATATGCAAAGTCTCAGTTGGAAATACTTAGGAAGACTAAGGGGAGAGTGTCACCGCATGTGGTACTCAATGTGGAGTTGGTGTCTGAGGTGTTCAAGCTGCCTTTGCATCCTAATACACCTATTCCAAAGTGTTCAAAGGAAGCACTGAAAAAGGAGTTTGGTCCAAGAGAAGGAGGCAGGCAGTATTACATGTTAAAGAATGTGGCATATGCTAGGAGAGAGCAGCTTAAGTGGTACTTGGAGAGGCTATGCTTTATTGTGAAGTTTGATTATATGTCAAAAGAAAACTTTGCCCCATTAAGCTATGCAGAGCAGGGAGGAGAAGTGAGCTGGGCACACTGGGTGTATGAAAAGTTGGCAGCAGAGATTCATTCTTCAGACAAGAGGAAGACACAGGCAAATAGTAGGTTATGTGGTTACTTGTCAGCATTGTTTTTTTTTTTTGCACAGAGAGTACAGAATGGTGAAGCAAGGTGGCCTGTGAAAGCAGAAAAACTGGTGTAGGAGAAGCAGCAGCCAGTTCAGATTGAGCATCCCATCATGGTGCATTCTGAAAAGACAGGATTTGTGAAGTTTAATGCTAAGCATATGGAGGCTTATGAGGATTTGGTGAAAGCCAAATATACTCCAGGAGAGGCCTTTGAAGAAATCACAGCAAAAATGCAGTTTGTAGAATTTGGCACCATGGATGTTGATTCACCAATGCAGGTAAAAGCAGAGGAAACACCAATAAAGCTTGGTAAGGCTTTCACACTATCCAACAAGAGGAAGAAGTCTGAACCAGTCAGTAGAGTGTTTTCTAGATTAGATTTCAGTACTGAGGAAGTCTCTGGAGTATCAGTAGATACTGGGAAATTGGACAGTGATAAAGTAGTTCAGATGCTGCAGCAGGTGCAGGAATTTGTGAGGCACCAGAATAATATGCTGAAGGTTCAGAGTATGCAAGCTGAAAGGAATGTAGAAAAATTGATGGAGTTTAAAGGACAGGTGTCACAGGTGAAAGAGTTTGAAGAGCAGATAGCTATGATGAAAGTAAAGTATGAGCAGGATATGGAGGAAACAGTGGGGAAACAGAAGATGGAGTTAGCAAAAGTGAAGAGATCATTGGGGGAGTTTAAGCAATGGACTGAGAAAGTGGAGGCAGCGGTTGCTTTGGAACTGGAAGACATGGCAAAGAGGAATGCAGAGTTACAGGTCACTGTGGAGATGCAGAGGTTGAGATTGGAACCTTTGCAGATACTAGAGCAACAGATGTTGGCACAGGAGGAAATTAGCTTGAGTGCAGTATTAATGAAAGAAGGAGAAGTGTCTATTCTCAAGCAGCAGTTAGCTTTGGTTGCACAGGAGATGTGGCAAAAGACCAAGGAAAGAATGAGATTTGTCATTAAGTATCCATATGAGGTGCTAAAGGCAGGGTTAGTGCATGAGGTAGAAGCACAATTGTTGAAGGAAGTGGAGGAATTGCAAAAGGAGAGAGACTGTTTGAAGCAGCAGGTTCAGCAGATGGAAGAGAATAAGAGACAGCAGCTTGCAGAGGCAGAAAAGAAAGAGGAGAATTTTACTAATAGTTTTTTGATGCAGGATGTAGCTGAGGAGAAAGTGGCAGAAGAGCAGATTGATATTGTGATTGGAGATAGAGCACAAGAGGTGGAAATGGGAAAAGCTGATGCAGCAGAGTCAGATGCAGTAAAGGAAGCAGAGCTGGTGGATCATAAAGTGAATGCTGAGGACCAGAGTAAGGAAGAAGCTGTGCAGCAGAGGGTGGATTCCTGATCAAGGGATATGTGAATCCGGGTCAGATTTCTGCGAAATCTACCACCGGGGCATGCCATGTGTTGAGAGGCACATGTTAGAAACTGACTTTGAATAGCTAAGTCGGATTTTGACTTATCGGATATTTACTGAGCTGTATTTTGCTAAGTCGGATGTAACTGTCTTTCAGTTGCAGTCTGCTGAATGTCTTGTGACTGGGTAGTTAAGTCGGATTTATCTATATAAGTGGGGAATGTATCTGCGCAAGAGGTATCTGTTCTCTGATATGAATGTGATGATGATGGTGCAGTGCAACAACTATTCAGTGTATTCTCTGCTTACTCTGATATTTTGAGTAGTCATGTTTACTGTGTCTGAATTGTTGTTAATGAAGTATGGTGGAGTAGATGGTTATTCTTGCTGTGTATGATGTTCATGTGTTGACCTAACCCACAACACCCAATAAAGAAGGATACCATCTTGTCACAAGTGTGTTTAGGAGTAAGTCCCGCCCAATGTATATCAACCATTGATATAAACCACCTGTATTGATTTCATAACACCAAAATCCATAATGCCAAAGTAAATCAATAGAGGTGAATCAAAACGTTCATTAAAGTATTATGCATGCGTGTTACCATCTGTTCTAATTAGGCCAAACAAATTAGTCGATATAGATTCAAGTCCTTTTTTTGAGTAGAGAGGAAGACCTCATCAGATTTTCTTGTACCACAGAGTAAACTAATAGCATATCTATATATCAACTGCAAACCAAACAGTAAATTCAAAGTGCTAAATTTCTTGAACTAGAAATAAAAGCCAAAAGAGAAGAACCTGCAAGGCGACAGGCATCACCAACACCATGTTGGAAAATTTGAACCATCAAAAAATCTTATTATCACCATCAACTATTTTCAACAAGTTTTAATGCACAGAGCAATAGGTGATATCACCAAGGTCCTCAACTACCTTATATACAAATACAACAATGTAATGCAAGGCTAAGTGAGTAGAAAGAACTTCCCTCACCACCCATATATAGAGGAACCATCAATCGAGATCAGATAGAGTCACCCGCAAGCTCAGCCGCCAAAATCTACACAAGATTCAATTGTGTAAGCATCTCAGCAACCATATCAAGCCATATGAGCCATTAGTGATATCAGGGGGGGAGAGAGAGAAGGAGAGAATGAGAGAATGAGAGAAAGGGGATGAGAAAGAACTACTATGCAATAGGCGGGGGAAAAGACCAACAGAGTGCATCTCATCATGCTCGGGATGGGAGACTCATTCAAGAGTGCGAATAATTTTATGCGAGGAGTTATAGACCCAATGAATAGTACATTTTAGGGGGGTGGCCCACTAAAGAAGGGTACCATCTTGTCACAAGTGTGTTTAGGAGTAAGTCCCGCCCAATGTATATCAACCATAAAGATTAACTTAAGCTAGGATAGTGCAAGAGGAGGTTGTGCACCATAGGAAGCTGTATTCAAATTTTAAGCGTTAAGCGGAGGGCCCTTTAGTGAGTGAGGACATTTCATTGTTAGCACTTAGGGCTCATAGGAGTGCTATAGATCAAAAGTAGCAGGTGAAAGGTCTTTCACATCATAGGGAAAATTCATAAAAGTTTGAGTCAAGAATTTATTTAGGTGTAGGATAGGCCGATATTAAGCGATATCAGAGGAAGGAAGTGAAAGTGATGGATATAGTTCTTGTTAGATCATTCAGGGTACGAATCCATAATGATAACTTATGTAAGGTGGTTCAAGTTACCACATAGAAAGATCCTAGCTAAAAATCGAAGGTGAGTTCTACCAACCATGGCAAATGATTAGAATAGGTATTAAGGGCAAGTGCCCATAGCTAAGGCCAATTTCCCAACCATAGGTGTCCAAAAGTTACCATCACTTGAGAAGAAAACCAAGCACCAACATGCAGTAACCACCTACAAGACATCATGTTCAGTGGCTCATAGATACCAACAACTCCCATTAAGGGAAGTACAAGATAGAGACTCAAGGTATTCACCCATGAGATATAATAATCAGCAGGTGCATCAACATAATTAGCTTGGATTATTCAATTTTAGTCAAATAAAAGTGACAAAGTGTGTGTGTGCGTGTGTGTGTAAGGAATAAAATAATCATATGCTACATAAGAAGCTCAAGTGTAAGTGTATGTGATGAAGAAATCATAGCCAGAATAAGTGACCAAGTGTGTGTGTGTGTGTGTGTGTGTACACCCAACCTTACCTAGACACATATGCAATGAAGCAGTACACACATTATGTATGGGCCTACTACCACAAAAGATCACAAAGTAAGTTAGAGTTAATTTTGGCACCTAGCTAGTCATTCATTTGAATAGAACCTATTATACACAAGATAAGCTCACATCTATAAAATTCATTATTAAAAGAATTTCATACCACTTTCCTCAAATACTAAAAGTTATGCAATGACGAGTAGATAATGAGACAGAGAGTCCCTAAGCATGTGTTGAGGGAATTTTTGATAGCTCTATTACTTTTCCTCTTAACAAACTCTATTGAACTGAGCATCAAGTTACCGCATTTCCACAAGAAGCATGTAGAGTAACCTCCACTATAGGGTGAAAGAAGCTAAATTTCTATATTCAAAAAGCAAGTTGTTTTGACAATTGTCTTTCTCTTAAGTGATAATTCCTCCAGAGAGGTCCGTTCTATCTTGAGGCACGTTGGGTAAATTTTTGGTAGGTAGTCACCAAATGACGTATTACTAATGCCGAGCAAATCATCCACAAATCTAAAGGTGTTATTAAATGATGAAAGAATCTAGGGTTCCTCTTGATGGGCCATTTTTGAACCTACCCATTTGTAGTCAAGAAATAACAAGTATAGGTTACACATTATAGAAATGAGCAAGCGAACCCCATTGGTCCTAATTGCACAAAGAAATACACTTAACGTACTAATAAAAATTTAGCTAGTCAAAGTACTTTGGTGGAATTTTTGGAGATGTTTTAACCCATCCAAGTACCTTATTCAGCAAATTCCTTTGAAACCCTTGTTTACTTTTGTTTGAGTAGGCTAAATTGATGAGCTCTTGGAGCACTCTTAAGAGACCATCCTCCCCTTTTAGGGGGATATTTTCATAGCAGCGTGTTATATATGCAGTGAAGATGCAATAAGTTTTTCTACGAAGGTTAATAGAAACCCTGGTTTAGTTCTTAGCTAACCATAATGTACAATAATTGATTCCACTAAATCTCCTTAGGTCATCCCTTTGTATGGCACAAATGATACTAGCTCTTGCAAAGATTAGACTAAGGCAGGTTGTGAAGTCCTTTGTAATACAAATAAATAACCCGTTTCAAGCAACAAAATCCATCAAAGTTTTTATTTGTGACTTTTATATGTTAAAAACAAAACAAGTAACTTAGGTGTTGATCTTCATATCCCAAGTTTTCAAGATCATTTAGCACTACCAAAGCTAAATCTACTAGTGAGTCATTAGTTTTCTCAAACTCATTACCATTGAGCCTTAATTGGAGATTGTGCTAGTTGCCTTATCAAGGCCAACTATGAACCAGTCTCAAGTAATCTCTTAGCATTCTTGCATAATGTTAGTAGTGATCCACGTAGTCTCATGAGACTTCTAATCCATGAAGTATCTTAGAAGATTCAGAGCATTTATAGTCCATACTAGGTTCATGTCTTACAAACTCATTAGAGTTAGAGATACACTTCATAGGGTCAAAATACCTCCATCCAAAGATATCATTCTAAAAAATAGAGTGATTAACAATAGCCAAATCAAAAGACTTAATAAAAATGGATCTAGGTTAAAAGCACTCAAACAATCTATTAATTAAATGACAATAAATGAAAAATCTAGAACAATCTGCAATCTTGTCCTATAGAACTTGCCTCCCAATCTCATTTACTAACATCTGCTATGTCACATTTCCAATAGATGTTTAACAGGTAGTCCATGACATTTCCCTCTAGTAACACTTTTAGATTTTCCTCTTCCTACACTGGGATCAGCCAAAGAAGATTGTGTAAGAAAAGAAGTAAAGGAAGAGTTAGGGGAATTAAGAGTGTTCGGTCTCTTCTGAGCAAAGGACTCATCATCATCAAAGTTAGGGTTAAGAAAGCCCAAAATAATTTCGATATTTTTTTAATTAGGCGAATATGTAGTTGAGAGAATCTTTGGCTCATTCCCAATCAACTCTTTGCGCGTCTCAGTCATGAGCATGTGGAATTGTATAAAGGCAATTTGTGCTAACACCAATTTCCTAGCTTGTTCCCCTAGCCAAGAAGAGAGAGAGTAAGATGAAAGGAGGTTGGCTTCTCTTGGAATATTATATCCATTTTGTTGAGAGAAAACCAAACCGAGTGGTCAAACCATATAATGCTACATTCACACAAGGCCTTTGGGTCAAGAAATCTGCATGCACACTTGAGGTAAGGTCCAAAAATGTTCCAAACCAATTTAGCATTGTTCTTGGTGGATTCCTTGAGACCTTTTGTTCTAACATAGAGACCTACATTAGAGCCAGAATTTTTGAAATTCAATAATCGCATGCTGAACAGAGCTTTAATTAGCAGCTCACTCTTATCTAAACACTGCACCCCTTTAAGGATTGTAAGCCAACGGTATATGCTATCTCTAAAATACAAGAGAAAGTATAGGATTCCATTTGGATAGCTTTAAATATTTGTAGAAACAAAAGCTAAACACAATTTATATTGATTTTTCCATAATGACCAAAGAAAACCAATTTATCACTTTATTAAAAAAATATACTAGTTATAGTTCACAATAAAAAGGAAGAGATTCACAGATTTACAAATGAGGCTAAGTAGTCATGTTAATTAATAGCCTTTTCCTTGCAAGATCTTTTAGATAAGTTCGTTTTCTACAATTTTCCATGTCTTTGATGCAAATAAAACCACATAGCTAGCCCTGGCATTTCTAAAATTTGCCAAGATTTGAACCCTCTTTACTGGAATCTCGTATACAATACTCATGCGAGTAGTCAATCTATGCTTTGGCGTTTTTGGCACTAGTAGAATCAAGGTTATTCAACTAATTAAGTAAAACTAGTACCTTCCAAAGAATAGTATCATAGTATCAAAGAAAAAAGCCATTACATTAATGTGCCATCTCAAAAGGCAAGGAACCCCTCATCATACCATGCCAAAAGCTTAAGTCATAACCCACGTTCCAGTATGTAATAACCAGATTAAAGTCAAACCTTGGAAACCTTCACACCTCTAACTATATGCTACTATTTTCAACCTTCTAAAGACCCTTAGCAATGAGGATTAACCAAAACAATTAAGGCTACGCCTCTCAAATCACACCATATTTCAATTTTCTAAGTTAAGGTTTTGCAAATCCTAGCATATCGAAAATGAACCCTGTTTAAGATAAGTCACTAGACAAGAGAAAAGTGTCAATTCTTAGTGGCATAGCCCCATCCACATTTTTTCAAAGGTAATGATTGAGTCATTTCCAAATAATGGCAGTAATATATCTAGGCTTGATTCTTTCTGACACCTATAACCAGCATTATCAAGCAATTATAATTAGCAATTGAACTAGGTCCTACTACTGATAGTTTTCGGAAACTATCAGAACTAATGTCTAGGAAAATCGACATAGTCTCCCATAAAAACAAAAAGTAATCAAGAAAATGGCAACTTATCAATAGCATCGAATCAAAAAATGATGATTAAAACACAATCATTTTTTCAATTTATTGCACAATAAATATCAATCAACTTGCAAGATAACCCCATATTACCAAACAATACACCGTGTCAAAAAGCATAGTATTGATCAATATCAAGAAGTAGCTTTGTTGTAGCCAATGTGTTTTAAAAACCTTTTTATTTCGTTTCTCCAAGGAAAGCTGTTTTTTTCGTTAACCATGAGCAATCAATAGCCAAACTTGCTTTATCTATTTTTTAACCTTGTCGAATCAAGCCAACCTAGCACATATTTATGAAGTGAGACCAGATTATTTACCAAAACCAACAGTGAATGAGACTAATATAGACCCCAGTAGTCCTTTGAGTTAAACTAGACCACCAAGCATCAGACAAACCCATGAACTGCATACATCACTAGTATTGTACAACTAGATTGACCATGAGTTGACGCAAAACCATGTTGACACTCATGTTAGTGAAAGAAAACATATAGCAGAACAACAACTCATCCCATCCAAGATTATGACCTAAATCATTCATCACCTCAAGG